>NC_057800.1:24244665-24416821 GCF_018294505.1 Triticum aestivum | reverse complement strand
TTAATATTTTTCAAGTACTTGATTAACGTTTTCAAAAACCTATTCAATATTTTTTTGAAATGCTTGATTAACATTTTTATATACATGGTTAAAAAGTCATCATTTTAATACATGGTTAACATTTTTTCTATACATATTTAACATTTTCAAATGCTTGATTAAAAATTTTCAAATACTTGTTCAACATTTTCTAAATGCTTGATTAACATCTTTTATATACACAATTAAAAAAACATCATTTCTGTAATACATGGTCAACATTTTTTCTGTACACATTTAACATTTTTCAAATAGTTGTTCAACTGTTTTTTTGAATGCTTGATTAAAATTTTCCAAATATATTATCAAAATTTTAATACATTTTTTGTATACGTGATAAACATTTTCTCTATGCACATTTAACATTTTTCAAATGCTGGGTCAACATTTTTCGAATGTTTTCATAGATTTTTTTTACAATATATATTTAGAATATTTTAAAGTACAAAGAAAATAAAGAAATAAGAAAATGTTAAGAAACGGAAAAATGAGGTTTTTTTTGAGACAATCACGCGAAGCTTTATTTATCCTGAAGTAATGTTTACAGGTACAAACACAAGATTACCAGGGTGCCCCAACCAAACATGGCGGCCCACCCCTAACTTTAAAACATGCTTCGCTAGATTGTGAGCCTCGAAATTCGAGCTCCTAAATTCATGAACAAAGTTGCACTTGGCAAAACGAGTAGCTTGGTGTGTTATTTCATGTAGAATTGCACCATAGCTAGCCGGGTTTTGTTCCTTCAAGTCATCAATCACTGCTTTGCAATCTGATGCAATGTGTATTCTCTGCAAGTTCAGATCTTCGGCAAGGGCTAACGCCTCCCGAACAGCCAAGGCTTCAAGTGTAGGTGGATCGTAAACACCCTTCACAAGTATTGCTGATGCTCCAAGGTAATTACCATTGTGATCTCTGCATATTGCCACTGCAGCTCCCCTCCTCCGGTTCTGTGAGACTGCTCCATCTACATTGATCTTGCAAATTGCCTCCGGAGGATGAATCCACTTTGTTGGCCTCGGCCGTGGTACTCCCTGCACCTGCCTCGTGCTACTCCTACTCTCCTCAGCTGAAAGAAGGTCGTTCATATAGGCCTGGATAAAGTGATGTGTAGATTGAGGACTCTGAAAAATATCCTCGTAGATCGCCTTTCGCCTAGCTTTCCAAACTGACCACAGCGTTACCACCAGAAGGACAAATTCTTCTTGAGATAGTACTTCATGCATAGAGAAGATCCAGTTTCTTGCATTCCTGTCCGTGTTCTGGCTCATGTGCTCCACTAGGCAAGGATCAGCCAAAGACCATATGCACCTGGACATGGTGCACTCCAGTAGGGCATGTCTCCATGAATCATCACAACCATAGAGGGCGCAACAGCGGGTGGTAGACATATTACGACGGTGCAAAACATCCATGGACGGGATCGAGTGTTGAGCTAACCTCCAGAGAAAAACTTTTAACTTCGACGACACCTTAATGTGCCAAAGCTCTGTCCACTCATTGCTGTTTGTATTGAGGTCTGAAACCCCACCAGATCCCTCCAACCAATTCTCACGGTGGTGTTTCGTGTTCATGACCATCCGGTAGGCTGACCTGACCATGAATTTACCGCTACGTTCACCCGACCATGCCCAAAAATCATCCACAACTCTCGTGCACAATGGGATTGACAAAATTGCATCCGCGTCAAAAGGTAGAAAGGTTGCTCGGATAAGTTCTTCCCTCCAGGACGCGGAGGTGGATTCTATCAGTTCAGACATTAACCTCGAAGGGTTATCCGAGATCACTACAATTGGTCGCAAGGGACCAATCCTTGGGATAACAGAAAAAGGAGGTTGTAGCCTCCCGTCCAGCTGGCCGGCCCATCTGGAGCTTTCCCGACGCGAGGTTTGCCCGTTGTCTTGCTTTACAGTGAGGCACAGGGGTGCCCGCGAGATATAGGCTTGCCCGTTCTTTTGTTTTCACTGTTTTGCCAGGTTATCTTTGGGTTTTCCCCGTTGTCTTCGTCAATTTTTTTCTTTTATTACTTCACTCTTCGTTGGTTTCGGCATATCTCTTTGTTTTTTTGTCTTACTTCATTTTTCACCGGTTTTCCATTTTTTATTCATCACATTTTCGTGTTTTCTTTGGTTTCCTGTGTTTTACTTCGTTTATTTACCGATTTTCTGTGTTCTTTGTTCTAGTTCATTTCTTCATCGTTTTTCCGTGGATTTCATGGGTTTCTTCACTTCTACGCTGATTTTTATGGTGTTTTTGGTTTTCCTTTTTTGGTTTTGGTGTTTCTTCACTAGTTTTGGTTTTCATTTTGAAGTGCAATCCACACTTGCTGCATGTTCATTCGATGAATCCCCATGTTGTCACGACGCTGCACTGCTCCTAGCCTCCGCCGCTAATGCTGATAGAGTGATAGAGTAGCCTCCACTCGCTGATCGACGAAATTATCCATGAGATTTTGTTCCGCATCCCATCGGATGACGAACCTTGTCCGCGCCTCCGCCATGTGCACCACCTTGCCCGAGATAATCTCCGCCCTGACTTTTTTCACGACTGTTGGGCCTTCCATGAGACGCCCCCGGTCTTGGGCTACCTCCACAACAAATCCTACGAGAGCCATGATGTCGCTCATTTGTTCCACTACTGCAGGATGCTGCTAACGCGACACTACGATCAGAGACCCTTCGAGAAACTGTGTGCGATGCCATAATCGCAAACGGTGCAGTATGAAAACCGTCAGAAATGTGTAAAACGTTTGCGATGACGAATGCATCAAACACGGTTCAGATTTTAGTTGTGTGTGCGATGAAGGGTATACGGTTCAGTTCAATCAACTGTTTGCGATGAGGAGGAACAAAAAAAAACAGGCAGCCAGATGAAGGCGTGTGCGATACACAACATACGGTTCACTCGGATGAACTGTTTGTGATTAGGCAACACAAAAGAAACGGTCAGCCAGATCAATGTGTGTGTGATTGAGGGCATACGCTTCAGAAGGATTAACTGTTTGCGATTAGGCAACAGAACAGAAACGGGTCAGCCAGATCAAAGTGTCTGCAATTGATGGCATACACTTCATATGGACAAACTGTTTGCGATTAGCCAGAGCAAACTGAAACAGTTAGATAGATCAACGTGTGTGCGCTAGATGGACACACACATTCTAATTAAAAGAACCGTGCGCGATGGTGCTGACATTGCCTATTGCGGTGCACCCTATGGTGCAAACGCCACGTACGCGGACGAGAAGGCGTACGTGCCCACGTTACACCTTCCGGGAATAGTGCCGCACTTATAATCGTCAGTAAATTTTGAGCATCTGTCCCGTCACAATTTTTTTGGAAGAACAAGGAGGCCTCATCCCATCACATTCCAAATTGCAAACCTATTCACACCGATCAAAATCTAAACGGCTTCCCACTTAGGAGCGTATTACTACGCGGTTATAAATACTACTACTCCAAGATGACTGCACATTCCTCCTCAACTCCTCATCCACAAAAAGTAAAAAACAAACAAGTCATTCATCATCGTTCCCTTGCGTTCGCCATGGCCAGCGTGAGTTCTGGGTCAAGAGATTGCCACGAGGGAGAGGCGAGCCTGGAAGCGGGAGCACGAGAGATGTCCCGCCTCGCCGCGAAAGCAACCAACATGTCCCGCCGGATGGCCATAGCAGCAGAGAGGTCCTGCCGTGCCGCCGAAGCAGCACGGAGGACCCACCGCACCGTCGAAGCAGCATACTAGTTCGGCCGCGCCACGGAAGCAGAAGAGATGTCCCGCCGCGCCGCGAATGCGGCAGAGATGTCCTCCCATGCCGCGGCGGCCTGGGAAAATGCCTCGCGGGCAGGCGAGGACTCTTACAGGCGCATGCGTGCCCTCATCCTTAGGCAGATGGATTAGATCTCCAGGTGGGCGAGGTTGCAGGATGACCTGCAAGCCTCATTTGAACAGTCTACCGACGTCATCTGACAACTAAATGAGAGCAATGCGAAGCTCCGGGCTGAGCGCGACCTGCTGAGGGTGAAGATCGTCGGAAATGCAGAGCAGCAGGAGCAGACCACTGCCTTGTTGAAGAGGACCGACGCCATCGTCGAGAAACTTATGTACGAGAATGCCATGCTGCGCATCGAGCGCAGAAGGCTGGTGGAGGAATTCGTGGATGCTCTCAACCAGCATCGAGGACAAGAAAGAGCTCGTCGTCGCCACCTGCGGAGACTAGTTGTCTTCCTTCTTCTTTTGTGTATATCGGGCGTTGCCGCATGTGGCTTTTTTAATTATGTTTATAAATATGTAAGACAATTATTATCCAATGTCATCGTCCTTATATTCATCATGCTTTCTATAAGTCACAGTCGATGCTATATAGGTCCGTCGGATCTTACATCAAGATCCGTGCAAAACTTTCTTTTCAGATTTTCATTTTTCTTTCTTAAATCTCAGTCCAGTGAGACATATAGCCACACCGTAGAACAGGTGCTCGGGCGCCATTAATGGAGACGTTGGGAGGGAGGTGCATGGCAGGTATCGGTCAAAAGGCTCTCCTCCCGATAAGCACGCGCAGGGGTCTGATCGCACGCCTCCCGTACTCAAATAGCTACCCCGCACGACACCTCCTAACCAATAAAAAAAAGGGATGCGTGGCCGCACGTAACATGAAAGTCGAATCCCCACGGTTTCAATAATAATTATGTTTTCAATTTGTAACGTGACAACACTTGTTCCAAAATGACTGTTGATTATTAATGTGTGCGCCTACGCAAATCGGACAGAAAAATTACCACATCATGTTGGTGCCATGTCATGAGACCATGCCAAGTTTCATGATTTTCAGGTGTGTTTTGGAATTACAGAAATGAAAAAACCAAGTTTCTCAATCTTTCCAGCCGAGCCACGACGCCCAGATGTTTCAATTTCACTCCCATCTCTTGCATGAGACCTAGAAATTCACCCAAGGACACACATGTGATTTTTCAAACAACTTTGGTGCACTGGAGTATGTGATTGTAGTTCAAATTTGAATTATGCACATTAAATGCCCAGAAACTCAATTAATGTATAAAAAAGACCAAACGAACCCGAAATAATTCCAAAATTTAGCACCGTACTTCTATTTGGTCTAATCTGGCTGTGTCAAAAATTAAGGCGGGAGAAGGCAGTGTACGTATGTCGTTTCACACATGAATGTGACACGTTCCTTCACGGAACCACGAGCCTTCTTGTGGGAAGCTCCGGTTTGCAAGAAGATTACACCAAAGCTTGTCCCAATTCGGTCAAAAAATTACCGCAGTATGTTGTTGCCATGTCATCACACAATGCCAAGTTTCATGATTTTTAGGCGTGTTTTTGAATTACGGGAAATAAAAAACCAAGTTTCTCAATCTTTCCGGCCGAGCCACGATGCCCAGATGTTTGAATTTCACTCCCATATCTTGCATGGGACCTAGAAATTCACCCAAGGACGCACATGTGATTTTTCAAACAATTTTGGTGCACTGGAGCATGTGCTTGTAGTTCAAATTTGAATTATACACATTAAATGCCCAGAAACTCAATTAATGTATAAAAAAGGTGAAATGAGCCCGGAATAATTCCAAAATTTAGCACGGTACTTCTATTTGGTCTAATTTGGCTGTGTAAAAAAAATAAGGCGGGAGAAGGCAGTGTACGTATGTTGTTTCGCACACGGAGTTGACACGTTTCCTCTCGGAACCACGAGCCTTCTTGAGGGAAGCTCCGGTTTGCAAGAAGCTTACACCAAAGCTTATACCAATTCGCCCAGAAAAATTACCGCAGCATGTTGGTGCCATGTCATGACACCATGCCAAGTTTCATGATTTTCAGGTGTGTTTTGGAATTACAGGAATTAAAAAACCAAGTTTCTCAATCTTTCCGGTCGAGCCACGACGCCGAGATGTTTTAATTTCACTCTCATATCTTGCATGGGACCTAGAAATTCACCCAAGGACACACATGTGATTTGTCAAACAACTTTGGTGCACTGAAGCCTGTGCTTGCAGTTCAAATTTGAATTATGCACATTAAATGCCCAGAAATTCAATTAATGTATAAAAACCAAAATGAGCCCGGAATAATTACAAAATTTAGCACGGCTGAAAGGATCGATATGGTTGACTAGAGGGGGGGGGGGTGAATAGGCAACTAACAGTTTTTAGCTTTTCTTTAACAATTTAAACTTTGCATCAAAGTAGGTTGTCTAGATATGCAACTAGGTGAGCAACCTATATGATGCAACAAGTATAGGAACACAAGCAAGCAAGTGATATGATACAAATAAGCTTGCACAAGTAAAGGCACGAGATAACCAAGAGTGGAGACGGTGGAGACGAGGATGTGTTGCCGAAGTTCCTTCCCTTTGAGAGGAAGTACGTCTCCGTTGGAGCGGTGTGGAGGCACAATGCTCCCCAAGAAGCCACTAGGGCCACCGTATTCTCCTCACGCCCTCAAACAATGCGAGATGCCGTGATTCCACTATTGGTGCCCTTGGAGGCGGGGACCGAACCTTTACAAACAAGGTTGGTGCAATCTCCACAACTCAATTGGAGGCTCCCAACGACACCACGAAGCTTCACCACAATGGACTATGGCTCCGCGGTGACCTCAACCATCTAGGATGCTCAAACACCCAAGAGTAACAAGATCCGCAAGGGATTAGTGGGGGGAATCAATTTTTTCTTGGTGGAAGTGTGGATCGAGGCCTTCTCAACCACTCCCGAGCAAATCAACAAGTTTGATTGGCTAGGGAGTGAGATCGGGTGAAAATGGAGCTTAGAGCAATAATGGAGCTTAGGGTTGGAAGAGATAAGTCAACGGGGAAGAAGGGGACCCCTTATATAGTGAGGGACAAAGATCCAACCGTTATCCACCTACCAGCCCGCTGCCAGCGGTACTACCGCTCCAGCCAGCGGTACTACCGCAGGGCCGTGCGCTACTACCGCTTGCTGCCAAGCGGTACTACAGCACGGTCATGCGGTACTACCATACAGGCCCGCGGTACTGCCGCAACCCCAGCAACAGCAAGGTCAGAACTGAAACACAAGAGCTGAGGGTGTTACTTCCGCGAGCGCGTTACTACCGCGCCCCCATGCGGTACTACCGCAAGGCAGGAATCCCTTAGCTAGGGGGAAGGAAACATCCATGCCTACTTCCGCAAAGAAATGGAAGAAGCAAAAACCTGACACAATAATACTGCAGAGGTGCGGTACTACTGCCTGACAACATAGCACGGTACTACCGTGGAGCGAAAGCGGTACTACCGTGGTAGGCGCAGATATAAAAAATTACATCCGCCCCTACTACCGCGAGGGAGCGGTACTAGCCTGGTGGGCAACGGTAGTGTAGCTCCAGGGGAGCGGTACTACCATGGGCACCTGCGGTACTACCGCGCCGCAGCATGGTACTACCGCTGGTGCCTACGGTACTACCGCTCACTTGGGAGCAGTACTACCGCGAGCCAACGCAACAGCTAGAAACAAGGCGGTGAGAAAGTGGAGGATGCTCAAAGGAAAGGAGGGGACAAGAAGGAAACGTGTACGTGATAATTCCACCCAAACCTTTCCGACACGGACCCCCTCTTAATTGTACGGCTTTCCTACGACTCAAATCCACCAAAAAGAAACGTAGAAAAGACACCGTCTTTAACAGTCTTCGAGGGGCACCCAACCGTCTTATGCATTGCGATGAAATGTCTGGGATACTCATGGCACACGATTAGTCTGCAAACGCATTGTCATCAATCACCAAAACACCTTAGGGGTAAATATGCCCTTACAATCTCCCCCTTTTTGGTGGATTGATGACAATACGGGATTTGCACAAGGGAAATAATATTAAGCAACCGCAAACCCCTCATCTCTAGAATATAGATGCCCCCCTAGATGTGTGCCAACTAGATGGGTGCCAACTAGATGGGTGCTTTGGACTGCATGACACACATACTAGGATCAAAGCTCCCCCTATATTATAGAGACAAGGCATATCTAGTAATAGGAAGGCTAACACTAGACAGGATAGCAAACATAAGTTAACTAAGGTAGATAGAGTGCATATGTCTTACACCATATGTAGGATAGGTCTCGAAGGCACAAACCAAACAAAAGCAAATGAGGAAAACGAGGTCCAAATGACAAAGACAAAGCAAACACACCAAGCACAACACAACGCAAATCCCTACACTCTCTCCCCCTTTGGCATCAAGACGCCAAAAAGGCAGAGAGGACACCTACACACACGGGGTGGCTCAGGCAGAGAAGTCGTCCCACTGCTCCTCGTGCTCCTCGTCAGACTCAGCGGCAGGGACGGGCTCCTCGATGTGTTCCTCTGAACTGGTCCACTTGTACCCTTGCTTCGTCATCCAGGCAGCCTCTGGCGTGATGACGTCCTCAGAACCGCCAGGCACATCCTCTCTAAAGAGCCTCATGACCTTCTTGTCACGGCGGCGACTCTCCTTGTCTGCCACGTGAGTCCTGTACTGTCCCTTTGCCTGCATGCAGAAGAGAGTCTTCATCTTGTCCTTTAACTTCTTGGCCCACGACGGCTCAGAGGAAGGAGTGGTAGACCTAGCAGCACAATCCTCAGCAACATGCTCTGCACCAGCCTCCTCCTCACCAACAACCCTCCTAGCAGAAGAAGCCTCAGCACGGGTGGTAGTGTTGGCCCAGTTGGGCTTGACGCGGAGGCTGATGGACTCATGCTGAACCCAGTCTGGAGCAAGGAACTCATCACCAGGGTACATCTTCTCCCAAGTTGTGGAGAGCAGCAGAAACAGGTACGGTCCATAGATAGGTACCTTGTGAGTGAACACTGCAAACCGAAGCTCACACCACATGATGTGTGAGACATCAAGTGGCTGAGTCTGAGATGAACGTGCCTCTGCACACAGGAGCAACATGCCACTAGATAAGCATGAACCTTGTCCTTGTCGCCAATGCGTGGGAACAGAGTGTTGCGGAAGATGCGATGCATGATATCCATAAAGGAGTTCAGCACCCAAGTCGACTTGCCATTGGGGAGCACCTTCTCAACAAGGAATGGCTGAAGCAGGTTCTTGTTGGCAGACTCAGAGTTGGCGTGGGGGCGAACACCAACGGGGGTGTGAAGCCCATCATCAGGAATGTGAAGCAGATCCATGAACTCCTTCCATGTAGCAGACAGCTGACGGCCGTTGGTCATCTAGGTCATCCTCCGCTCATCCCCGGGATGAAAGTAAACAGAGGCAAAGAACTGACAGATAAGCTCAGGGTCATAGTCAAGGTGAAAGGAGATCACCGGCTCAATAGCAAACTGCTCCACCAAGTCCAGAGCCTCTCCAAAATAGTCACGAAACTTGTCCTTCCGCATGTGATTCATGTCTATCCACTTGACATCCATGAAGGTATTTTGCTTGTTCTTGATCACATCCAGATAGATGAGAGCCTGTTGCTTGGTCCAGAACAACTCGGTGCCTCTGAGGACAGCCCGAGGATTCACATAGGTATTGATCTTCTGGCGTTCGATATACTCAGTGACTGAAATCTCGTCCATGCCCTTAGCAGGTTCCTTTTGCTTGCTGGCAGTGGTCTTGACATTGCGCTTGGGGGCATTGGAGCCCTCTGGTGCTTCATCTTGGGGGTTGCGCAGACGCTTGGAGCCAGTGTCCTGACTGGGATTGGAACGGCGAGAGCCACCACCTAAGACACAAAGCGCAAAACACACACGACAAGCAAGAAGGATCAATGCAAAGACCACAACAAAGCAAAAGAAACATGCAGAGAGCACACGAGATAATTGCCATGAGAGAGATTTGACCCCTACGGTAGTACTGCCAAGTGCTGCGGTACTAAGATTGTAGTACCACTCTTAGTCGCGGTAGTACCGTGTAAGGTCATGGTAGTACCGTGTCTAGGAGCGGTAGTAGGAGCTTAGTGCCTTAGCTAGCGCGGTAGTACCGCTTCTGATGGGCGGTAGTACCGCACGAGCTAGCGCGGTAGTACCGCACCGGATGGGCGGTAGTACCGCACGAGCGGTAGTATCGCTCATGAGACACGGTAGTACCGCACCGCGTCAGATCGGAACAAGTTCAAATCCGAGAAAAGCCCGCGAAACCGCGGAGGTACTACGGTTGGACAAATCTACCACAAGACAACATATCAAGTATGATTCCTACGCATCACGACTCTCCTACATCCCACTCTTGCACAGATTTGGCCTAAAATCTCAAGAACAACAAGCATCTCCCCAAAAACCTAGAAGCGAGAGAACAACCAAGAAAAAGAGGGATTTGGGGAAAAACCTTGGTCCATGGCAAGAGGAAGTGGTGGGGAACGATCCCACCGATCGGAATCCGAGGAGAGTGGCCGGAGACGGAGATCCGGCGAGGACCTTCGGCGCAGTTCTTGAGCGAGAGAGAGGCGTGGGGAGAGATACGAGTGAATGGGTATGGGGAGTTGGAACTCCCCTGCCCGAGTCATAACCCCCATGCTCACTCGATGGCGCGGTAGTACCGTGCCTCATCGCGGTAGTACCGCTCGGCGGAAGTACCGCACCTGAGCGGTAGTACCGTGCCCTGGCGCGGTAGTACCGTGCCTCTCAAAGCGATAGTACCGCAGCAAGCCATGGTAGTACCGTGGGCTCAAGAAGATGCACGTTCCAAGCACACGAAAAAGAGGTCTTTGCACGAACACTCCGAGGCAACACGACACCAAAAGACCACGCTACACCCAAAGGCAGAAAGGCAAATGACAAAACAAAACAACCACGAGACACCACCTCTCAAGAGAGAGGGCGGTGGCCGTAGCCACCTATGTTTGAGTCAATTGGTATGGCACCGCGAAGAATTATCCTTGGGCCCATGACCAAAACCTGTCTTTGAAGCAGAAGTACCATCAAACATGGCTAATGTGAAAGACTTGATCAATTTATGCATAATGGGGGAGGGAGAGTTTATTGAGAGAACAACACCCCCCTATGTCCATGCCTACATCTAAACAAGACAATACATTGAGTATGGTGGGGTGTGCAAGGGTTCAAGCAACATTGCTCGAATCAATGATATTTAGCTCATGCCTTAACTCGCGAAATCTTGCTTCATCCAAGGGCTTCGTGAAAATATCTGCAAGGTTATCATGAGTGTTGACATAGTTGAGCTCGATCTCTCCTTGCCTAATGTGATCCCAGATGAAGTGATACCGGATCTCAATATGCTTCGTCTTGAAGTGTTGCACCGGGTTGAGAGAGATCTTGATGGCACTTTCATTGTCACACCAAAGAGGCACTTTGTCACAAATGACACCATAATCCTTTAAAGTTTGCCTCATCCATAAGAGTTGTGCACAACAACTACCGGCCACCACATACTCCGCTTCGGTGGATGAGAGAGACACACAACTTAGCTTTTTGGAAGACCAACTTACCAAAGAGCAACCAAGAAATTGGCACCCTCCGGAAGAGGACTTCCTATCCACTTTGTCTCCCGCCCAATCGGAATCCGAATACCCTACAAGCTTGAAGTTTGCTCCTCTTGGGTACCATAAGCCAAAGTTTGGGGTATGAGCCAAATATTGAAAGATTCGTTTGACCGCCACATAGTGAATTTCCTTAGGTGCGGCTTGAAACTGTGCACAAATTCCCACACTCAACATGATATCTGGTCTAGATGCATAAAGGTAGAGCAAGGAGCGTATCATGGAGCGATATACCTTTTGATCCACCGCTTTACCATTGGGATCTATGTCAAGTTGGCACTTGGTGGGCATTGGAGTGGAAGCCGGCTTGGCATCACTTAGCTTTAATCTCTTGAGCATGTCTTGAGCATATTTGGCTTGGTTGATGAAGGTTCCTTCTCTTCTTTGCTTCACTTCGAACCCTAGAAAGAACTTCAACTCTCCCATGGAAGACATCTCGAACTTTGAGGTCATGAGAGCGGCAAATTCCTCATTGAAAGCTTTGTTAGGGGAACCAAAGATAATATCATCAACATATAATTGGCACACAAACAACTCCCCTTTGACCTTCTTAGTAAAAAGAGTGGGGTCGATTAGCCCAACTTCAAAACCACGGTCTTGTAACAACTCGGTAAGGTGGTCATACCACGCACATGGGTCTTGTTTAAGGCCATAGAGTGCCTTATCGAGTTGATACACATGATCGGGAAAGTAGGGATCCTCGAACCCGAGGGGTTGCTTGACATAGACCAATTCATTAATGTGACCATTAAGAAAAGCACTCTTCACATCCATTTGTTGTAACTTAAAGTTATGATGAGAAGTATATGCAATCAACATGCGAATGGATTCAAGACGAGCAACGGGAGCAAAGGTTTCACCGTAGTCGATACCCTCGACTTGGGAGTAGCCTTGTGCTACCAAACAAGCCTTGTTGCGAATGATAATCCCATGGGCATCTTGCTTGTTCTTAAATATCCACTTGGTTCCAATGACATTGTGGTTCCCCGTAGGTCTTGGCACCAATCTCCACACTTTGTTGCGCTCGAAGTTGTTGAGTTATTCATGCATGGCATTGAGCCAATCCGGATCTTCGAGCGCCTCATAGACCTTGTGGGGTTCGACACAAGAGACAAACGCGTGATGCTCACAATAGTTTGCTAATTGTCTATGAGTGCCTACCCCCTTTCTTAATCTTCCAAGCACATTTTTCATGAGATGATCCTTGGTGGAGAGCTTGGAAGCAACCTTGGCGGCACGACGCTCCAATTCCTCCTCGGGGGTGAGACGAGGAGTGGTCATTTGATCATCTTGAGCGTCGTCTTGAGCTTGTTCTTGTTCTTGAACTTGCTCGGAGGAGAGAACTTGACCTTGGGCATCACTTGATGTGTCAACACCGTCTTGAGCATGATCTTGCCCTTGGTCATGTTCTTGAGGATGAGGGCCTTCATGTTATTCTTCGGAAGCGTGTGGGCCTTGGGTTGGTGATGGCTCCACTTGAGTGGAGCATTGTCCTTCTCCTTCGGCCACAAGGGGTTCTTCAATGGGTAGGATAAAGCCAACACCCATTCTTCTTATGGCTTGAGGAGGAATTTCATCACCTACATCACAAGTGCCACTTCGCTCCACTTGGGAGCCGTTATTCTCATCATACTCCACGTTACACGTCTCCTCAATAAGTCCCGTGGATTTATTAAGGACACGGTAAGCATGAGAGTTTGTAGCATAACCAACAAATATGCCCTCATAAGCTCTAGCCTCAAATTTAGACAACCGAACACCTTTCTTGAGAATGAAACACTTACACCCGAATACCCGAAAGTACTTGAGGTTGGGCTTGTTACCGGTGAGTATCTCGTATGGAGTCTTTGTTCAAGCCCTTGCGGAGGTAGAGCCGATTGGATGCATGACACGCGGTGTTGATGGCTTTGGTCCAAAAGTTTTACGGAGACTTGAACTCCGCCATCATGGTCCTTGCCGCATCCATCAACGTCCGGTTCTTCCTCTCTGCAACACCATTTTGTTGAGGGGTGTAAGGTGTGGAATATTGATGTTTGATCTCCTCATCACTAAGAAACTCATCCAAGGTGTAGTTCTTGAACTCGGTGCTGTTGTCACTTCTTATTGTCAAGATCTTTGCATTGTGTTGACGTTGTTCTTTATTTGCAAAGTCAATGATGGTTTGTTGGGTCTCGCTCTTCCTCTTGAAGAAATACACCCAAGTGTATCTTGAGTAGTCATCCACAATCACCAAGCAATACTTCCTACCCCCAAGACTATCGAAGGATGGAGGCCCAAAGAGATCCAAGTGAAGGAGCTCCAAAGGCCTCTTTGAGTAAATGATAGTCGTGGGAGGGTGAGCCTTCTCATGTAGCTTTCCTTCAATACAAGCACTGCAAGCACGATCTTTAGCAAAACTAACATTCATTAGTCCACGGACATGGTCCCCCTTGAGAAGACTTTGCAAAGATCTCATATTGACATGGGCTAGACGGCGATGCCAAAGCCATCCCACATCAACTTTAGCCATTAGGCATGTCGCGGTCTTAGTGGGTCGCTCCGAAAAGTTAATCACATATAGACCGCTCTCGACATGCCCAATGAAGGCTACTTTAAGAGTCTTGCTCCACAAGAGGGCCACGGTATCGATATCAAAGAAAGTGGCAAAGCCCATGATTGCAAGTTGACGAATGGAAAGTAAATTGTATGCAAGGGACTCAACAAGCATGACCTTCTTGATCGTGAGATCATGAGAGATGACCACCTTGCCAAGTCCTAATACCTTAGAAGATGAGGCGTCACCCCACTCGACATTGGTGGGCATAGATGGAATCTTGTGCACGTCCACCACCAAGTCCTTGCTTCCGGTCATATGATTTGTAGCTCCGCTATCGAGCAACCATGATCCCCCACCGGAAGCAAACACCTACAAGAGATCAATGCTTGGTTTTAGGTACCCATTTTGTAATGGGTCCTTTGATGTTAGTAACAAGGGTATTTGGAACCCAAATAGAACATTCAATGTATTCATGAGGAGAACCAACGAATTTGGCAAAGACATGCCCATCACTAGCATGACATAACATATAAGAAGGATTAAAGTCATGGGCTTTGATGAGAGGAGTGGCATTGCCCTTTTTGACAGCGCCACCCTTCGCATTGTTCTTCTTCTCCTTGGAAGCACTCTCTTCCTCCTTCACAAAGGTTTGCATGAGAGGAGGAGGTCGTTTGGTCTTGTCGTTCTTCTTCTTGTTCTTGGACTCAGGCACGTACCCAACCCCTTCCTCGGCCACAACTCCCTTTTGGTTGATCAAGAGGTCGTTGAGGTTCTTCTTGCCTTGTATGCAAGTCGCAAGACCTCTCTCAAGTTGCCCCTTTAGCTTAGCGTTATCCTCAACAAGATGCACATGCTCACAACACTGGTTAGTAGCATTTGCATTATCGATTAACATCATATGAGGAAAAGTGGCTTTTTCCTTGGTTAGCTTTACTTGAAGTTGATCATGAGACTCTTTGAGGCTAGCATGAGCACCCTTCAAGGCCTTGTGAGCCTTGTCGAGTAGATCAAACTCCTCTTTGAGTCTAACAAGATCAACCTCAAGTTCGGCTTTCTCGGAGTTTAGCACATGAGAGACAATGAGAACATGATCATAGTCTTTCTTTAACTTAGCATGATCAATGTTGTGTGACTCCTCAAGAGCCAAACGAAGACCACGCTCTTCCTCAAGAGCATTGGAAAGATCTGAAATCTCATCGACATAGTCACAACTATGCCCTTCCATCTTAGTGATGGTATCTTCGTGAGCCTCGATCATGTCATTGGCTTCACCAAGTTGTTCCAAGAGAGCAACAAAGTGCTTCTTGGATTTACCCTTAAGTTTGCCCATAAAGGCGTCAAACTCATTCGCCTCCACATTAGTTCCCTCATGTTCATCAATGCTATCCGTCGAAGAAGGATGATTAATGATGGTAGTTTTGATGTTGGGGGTTACCTTGTTGGTGGCTTTAGCCATGAGGCACTTGGTGGTGATGCTCTCATTGGGTGAGTCGAAGAGAGACACCCGTGGAGTCGTCGCAATGGAAACTGAGGCCATGGCAGCCAACTCACCATCTTCATCATTGCCATCATCCTCATTGTACTCTTCTTGTACCACCAATGCCTTGGGAGGAGTCTTCTTGGTGAAGTTGCTCTTGTTGGGGAACGACTTGGCCTTGTCCTTTCGGATGAGCTTGCCACCATTGTCTTCCCTCTTCTCATACGGGCACTCCGCAACAAAATGACTCACATTGCCACAATTGTAGCAAGTCCTTACATGTTGCTTGCTCTTCGTGCCACTTGAGTTGTTTTTGCTAAAGTTTGGCCTCGAGTTTTTCTTGCTCCAAAATTGCCTTGAAGCGAGTGCCATGTGTTCATGATATGCATACTTTGTATCTTCGGGGTTGCTCTCCTCTTCTTCCTCTTCTTCTTGTTCAACGGTGAGCTTGGCCTTCAATGCAAGGATGGGCTTCTTTGCCCTTTGAGAACGAAGCACTGCATTGTCGGCGGTCTTGTCCAAAATGTTCATGGCCACAAACTCATCCAACACTTCGCTTGAGGTTAAAGTGTGGAAGTCCGATCTTTGACGAATGACGGAGGACATGGCCTTGTGGTAGGGCATCATTGCCTTGAGGAATTTGCACTTGATCCAATTGTCATCCGTGTCCTTGCTCCCGTGATCTCGTAGTGAGACCGCGAGTTTGGTTACTCTCCGATAAAGCTCACGAGGTTCTTCATCTTCTTTCATTGCAAACTCATTGGCCTCATCTTGCACCACTTCATAGTTGGAGCGTTGAATGCTTGCGCTTCCCCGGTAGAGAGAGACAACACAATGCCATGCGTCTTTGGCCAAGGCGAAGGGCCGAAGATGAGGTAGGTCTTCGAGTGGGATTGCATCTTGAATGATGAAGAGAGCATTCTCATTGAATTGATTATCCGCTGTGTCGGGGGTTTGGTGCGACATATGCCAAAGGATGGATTATCATGGTGGGGGCGAGTAGAATGTCACCGGTGCCTGGAAACGGGATGAGGCAAAGACATGCACGCCGGGGAATCTTACCCAGCTTCAGGGCTCTCCGAGGAGATAATACCCCTACTGCTGCTCTGCAGGGTCTCCGCATGATCACTATGGCCAAGTGTTTACACGGTTGCTCCTTGAGCTGTTTCTTGGAGGTAGGAGAGGGCAAGGCTAGCTCTCTTCCTTCTATATGATCTGGTCTAGAGCTAATGGGTTCCAACCCTTTGCATGGGTGCCCTAGGGGGTTTATATAGGGCTACCCTCCAGGCGTACAATGGTAATCCGGCTAGACGCGGGCCCAGCCGTCAGTGCCTCTGGCCTCCATCTTCTTTGCCGACCACTGGGGCCCACCGACTGGCCTGGTACGGAGCCGACAGGCTGCGTCCGCTGCGGGCGGGTCTTGCCGGCTGCTGATTACTGTAGCCGTGCTTCTGATGACGCGGGCTTGATCATGAGGTCGTGGCAACAGCCCCGCCGCCTGGCGGGCGATCACTGTTGCCACTCCCCATCACATCTTGATTAATGGCGTGTGGGCCCCGGGGGAGGGCTCGGCCGACTCCCCCGGGCCGACTCCCAACGGGTCCGACTGGTGGTTCTCCTGCCGTCTCCTGAGGTCTCACTAACTGGTGGGGCCTGCTGCCTCTAGGCCGTACAGACAAGCCGTCGTGGGTGCAGGATTCGGTCCTGCGGTGCTGATGTCAGGGCCGGCATGGCAACAGTGCCACGCCGCACGGAGATCTTCCGGGGTATGGCGTGCTGTGGCCATGCCTGCCCTTGGTGAGGGGTGGGGGTGGGCTTCGCCGTAGCCACGCCCTTGCCTCGTCCCCTTTGATGAGGTCATGGGGTTTGTTGGAGTCGCAGGCCGACTCCCCAAAGCCGGCTTCTCTGGAAGTCGTCCCTGGGACTCGGCCATGAGCGGGCAGTCGGCCGTCTTGCCGTCGACTCCTCAGGAGGCGGCTCTTCGTCCTGGGGTCTTGAGGGGCGCAGCCTGTCCTGATGTTTTGAAAGGTTCTGGGGCTCGGGTTGGCCTACCCGTGGCCCATTACTCCGACAGTAGTCCCCGAAGCTGGTGAGGCGCCACGGACGATCGGCCGAGAAGCCTCAACAGTTTCTCTTTCCGGGTGCTCAACACATGGTCTTTGATTGACTTTTCTGCCGGGCCGACTAGAAGGAGTCAGACTTGCTCAACTTGGACTCACTCAATTCCGACTCGCTCATTATTTCGAACGTCGCGGCGGGATTTAGGTGGCGTGCTAGCTAAGCCTCCAGGCCGCCGCCCATTCTAGGCCTGTCACGCGACGACACGTGGCTAGGCCGTCCTGCCAGCCTACGCGCACGACGGGACAGGCCCATAGGCAGGGCCCGCCACTACCGTGCATCGGCGCCCGAGCGGATTCGTTGCGGCCCCGATGGACGGTTGGGATTCCCGTGGAGTTACTACGTGCAGTAACTTTATCGTGGATTGTGGGGGTCATGGGGTCGTGGGCGCAGTAAATCCCCACGTCCGCCCCCTTGGCTTTGCAGCCCATGAGGCCATAGGGGGAAGAGGGGGGCACGCGCGCCCCTCCTTCCCACTACTCCTTGTTCTCTTCCTTCTTGCTACTCCTCGCTCTCCTCCTTCCTCTTCTTCTTCGTTCCGCCGCGTGCCCAAGCTCCGGCGAACGCTGCGGCGACAGCTCGCGATGAGTTCTTCCTCCGCCGCCGCGCCTCCCCCAGTGTGCTCCGGCACCTGGGACGGCTCCGAAGTTCATGAAGACCACATCGAGTTCCTCCTCCGGACTCGTCGGCTCCCCGGTGAGGATCGCGTGCAGGTGCGTCTTGCGCCGAAGGGGGAGATTTCCCCCGCACCGCAGGAGGGCGAGCGGGTTATCTTTTGCTCGCACTGCCTGCGGGGGTTGGGGCTGCCGGCGAGCAGTTTCTTCCGGTCCTTCCTGGAGTTCTACGGACTCCAGCCGCACCACCTCACCCCCAACGCAGTGGTGCTGCTGTCCGCCTTTGTGGCCATGTGCGAAGGCTTCCTCGGAGTCCTCCCCACCCTCGAGCTCTGGGGGGAGTTCTTCTTCTCCAAGCTCGGCACCCAGGCTACGGGCGTGCCGGCTCAGTGCGACGCTTTCATCATCGTGCGAAGGTTGGGGGCCGATAATCCCTTCCCCTCCATCTTGCTGATCAAGTCGGTGAAGATGTGGCAGAGATCCTACTTCTACGTCAAGAACGCCTCCGCGAGGGGGGACTGGGTCAACCTGCCGGCTTTCGAAGCCGGCCCACCAGCTGGGCGACTGCCCAACTGGTCATACCGGGCCAAGTCGCTGACGCCTGCGGGAGCCAGCGCCATCACGCGACTCCGAGTGCTGACGCAGTCGAAGGGTCTGACTGGTCCGGACCTGCTGGCCGCCTTCGTTTCGCGCCGAGTTCTCCCACTCCAAGGCCGCCCCCATATGATATGCCAGATGAGCGGGCATCGCGACCCGAGTCGGATGTCCACCAAGGACATGCCTCACGAAGAGGTGGCCTTCATGGTGAACTACCTCTCGGACAGCAGGCTCCTAGAGGATTGGCGGTTCGGCAAGGAGCCGTACTCCCGCGCCAACCCCCCGCCCGTGGTGAGTCGCCTTTCCTTTCTTTCTTTGGATTGTCTTATTTCTTGCCGAGTTTTGTTTTGACCAGTCGGCTTTGGTTAGAATACTCTCCTCCACCCACCAGCCGGCACCTCGGGGCCGGCCCGCGAGTTCCTCGCTGACCAGGCGGAGAGCGATGTTGATGACACCGATCTGGGGGCGGCGGCTTTGGAGGACGACGCCGAGGGAGGAGGAGGAACAACAGGCGACTTCAGGCCTTCGGCCACTTTCGTCGATTGGCCTGACGACGACGCCGAGGGAGAAGTCGCCCCTTGCCATCGGCCAGGAGCCGGCCAGCCTGGCGCGGGCTCTTCTGCCACGTCGGGCGCTCCAGGCGGCGGGAAGAAGCACAGGGCCGTGTCGAGCTTGTTCGGCAGTCGGCCGAAGAAGCCCAAGGGTTCGGCTGCGGCGACCGGCGGGACGAGGCGGCCGCGAAGGCTATCCGCTTCCGTAAGGAAGTGAAGAAGCCGCCATTGGTCTCCCGTAAGTATTCTGTCTTCAAAGTTTTATTCTTTCTTTGTGACTTTGTCTGAGTCTCTACTTGCCCCTCTTGCTTCAGGGCTCCCCTCTCTCTTGAAAGGGTCGCTGCCGCCTCCATCATGAGGTCAGCGGAGACGTCCGCCACCACTCGGCGGATTGACCTCGCTGCTGACCTCCGGGAGGCGACGGAGCGGCATGCGCAGGAGAAGCGCAATGAAGAAGAGGCCCTCCGCCTGGAGAAGGCGGAGGCCGACAGGGCAGAGGCCTCTGCCAAGAAAAAACTGGCGGAGGCCGAAGTCGCCGCCGCGACAAAGCGGAAGGCTGAGGAAGCCGCGCGCCGCTAGTCGGCGGTGTTCGTCACCCCGTTGAACTCCACGCCACCGCCTCCGGAGTTTACGGGGCAGACTGGGGAAACCGGCGGGGAGAACCCCGTCATGGAGAGGGAAGGCGGCGACCCCTCTACGCCGGACGTGAACGTTCCGCCGCCGCCTCCGCCGCCGTCTGAAGGTGCGCGAGGCAAGCAGCCGGCGGACCCTCCGGTGCCGCCGACCGAAGACGAGGCCATGGCGAGGCTGCTCCTCCAAGTCGGCTCGCCAACGCGCCGCCATCTGGAGAAGGCGACTTCGGCGCCCCGCCCCCTGGAAGCCGGCACCGCCAGCTCGGCGATCCCAGACGCCGAAGCGACGAGCGCCGCGCCCATTGGGTGGGTGCGAGGAGGCGGCACAGGGCCGCTGAACCAGGCGCTCCTGGACGTCCAGGCGAAGCTTCGCGCTGAGGGCGACGCTCTCCAGAGTTGCACCAAGGCATTCCTGGCGTCGCGGGCAGCCGTCCGGGTATGTTTTTCCCCTTTGGTCTTTGTTTTTCTTGTTCCTTTCTGTGGGGGCGCGCCAGCGCACCCACTGGGTGTAGTCCCCGAGTTTCGGGCTGGCTGCTGAGCAGGCAGCCCGGAACTCCAATTGATGAACTTTGGTTATTAACTTTTTGTCTGAAACGTTCGTCGCAGGATTACCACAACCTTCGCGTCACTGCCTTCAACCGTAACGTTGAAGAGCTGGCAAGCGGACCGCTGATCTGTCAGAGAGCCGGAGTAAGTCCTTTTCCTTCTTCGCGGGGGCGCGCTGGCGCACCCGCGGGCTGTAGTCCCCGAGATTCGGGCCGACTGCTAAGCAGTCGGGCCGGATCTCCCAGGCGACCTTCTTTACTGATGACTTGACGCCTTCTTTCTTTCTTCTTCTCAGGGGCCAATGCTGCTCTTCAACAGCAGCTGAGCGACGCCAACTCCGCTTTGCGCGCCAAAGAGGAGTGCATCAAGCTCGCCACGGAGCGCGATCTGCTGGCCACTCAATTGGCAGAGTAGAATGAGCTGCTTGTGAAGACGCAGAGGGGAGCGGAGGAGACGGAAACCGCCCTCCTGGCCGAGTTCGCGAGCGAGCGCTCCTCCTGGTCTGACAAGGAGGCGCTGCTGTCCTCCGACTTCCACGAGATTAAAGACATCGTTGATGGTGAGTTTCTTTATTTTCTTTCTTCGAGCTGCCGACTTAAGTCGTGCCGACTCCTGGTTTTTGACTTGCTTCTTCGTTTCTTTCTGTCTTTGCAGACTTCTTCCCTGGGCAGTCGTAGGCCGCCATCCAAGCCATCGAGGCTGACCGTGAAGGTCGGAGGGCGGAGGGCGCAGAGATTGCCGCCGATGCCCCCCGAACTCTTGACGAGCACATCCTGAGCATCAAGGCTCGCCTTCGGCCGGCTCACCGGATGTTGCGCCGGCTTCAGCGTGTCGGTGCCTAGGCGATTGCCGCCCTGTGGCCGGATATGCAGGCTCTACGCACCCCCAGCCTGACGGCCGACTGGCTGGAGGTCGCGGCTGGTCGTCTTGAGGCCTGGAAGGGCTCTTCGGCCCGAGCTGGAGCGCGCCGGGCCTTGGAGTTCGTCAAGGCATGGTATCCGGGGCTGGACCTAGACCGGCTGGCCATGCTTCGGTCAGAGGTCCATCCGGAGCTGGCAGCCGCGGAAGACACCCTCGTCAAGCATGCTGCGGCGATCACTGAGTACACCGACACCAGCATCTTCGTCCTCGAGCGGTCTGAAGACGGCGAGGAGGTACCGCCGGAGTGGTTTGGGATGAACCCAGACTACGGCGAGGACTCGGCGGAGGTGATTGGCTCCAGCGTCGAGGAAGAGGGCGAGGCGGAGGACGGAGGCGAGGCGGAGGCACCAGAAGACGGAGCAGACGGCCAGCCTCAGCTCGACCGTGCCTCCAGCAACGAGGCGCGTGCGACCGACCCGACTGCCGCCGGAGGCGATCAAGCCGAGACTAGCCAGCCGGCCGCCCCGACGCCTGGCGCTGGCGCCTCCTCCGACCTTCCGAATCCGTCTGCTGCTTCCTAAGCTGCCGCTGTATCTTTGTTTTGTCTGCTTCAGTAGTCTTTGAAGAACTTGTTAATTCGCACAATTCCACCCGCGGGGTGTATTTTGAACCTCTGCTCGAAAATTCGGCCAAGGGCCTATGTTATGTAAATATATTTATCTGAGTTCTATCTTTTCTTGCTCATTGCTCTTTTGGCTTTTTTCCTTTGCCGCTTTCTCTTAGTTGCCTGCCTTGCCAATCGGACAGCCTCTCTGCGGAATGTTGCTGGATCAAGTGCTTGGCTACTTTGGGAAAGCAAGTACTTAGCCGTTTTTAAGAGTTTTTGAGCAAGTTGGATAGAAGACGGCAATCCGACTATCCGAGAGTCGGTTTGCGAGAAAGGCTGGAAGCCGTCTTGAGCTATCTTTTATGCTTTGAGTCCTTAACCATTTTTCATGCGAACACCCATTCTACCTTACCTCTACCCACCGTACAGTCGCTCTGCGAGCTGCGGCTTCTGACAGAAGTCGGTTTAGGTGTTACACACTACTTGTCCGGCTGCAGGAAGCATTTCATAGTGCAAGGCGGCAAGTCCCCGGGCCGACTTGTCGAGCCCGGTGCCAAGCGGCATGACAAAGAGTAACATACTTGTTGGCATAATTTTTATCATACAGACAGAAGAGGGCAGTCCCCGAGCTCGTCTCGGGGGGCTCGAAGTCTTGGTACTTTAATATAAAAGGTAGCGTGGTACATACTGCATCAACTGTAAAATCTTCGGAGGATATTTGCATTCCATGGCCGCTTTGTCTCCTTGCCAGAGTCGTCCCTCTTGCGTGCTCGGGGCTTCTGAGCGTCGATCAGGTAGTAGGAATCGTTGCCCAGTACTTTGCTGATGATGAAAGGGCCTTCCCAAGGCGCCGACAGCTTGTGCTGGCCGGCTGTTCGCTGGATCAGCCGGAGCACAAGGTCGCCTTCTTGGAAAGATCTTGGCCTGACCTTCCTGTTGTGGTATCGGCGCAGGCTCTGCTGGTAGATGCTGGACCGGCTGAGTGCCAACAGCCGGCCCTCTTCCGGCAGATCGACGCCGTCTTGTCGTGCTTCTTCTGCTTCCTCCTCGGTGTACATGGTGACTCGTGGGGAGTCGAACTCTATGTCCGTTGGGATGACGGCTTCGGCACCGTAGACGAGGAAGAAGGGCGTGAAGCCAGTTGACTTGTTTGGAGTCGTGCGCAGACTCCAGAGGACGGCTGGCAGCTCGTCGAGCCAGCAGCCAGCCGAGCGCTCTAGAGGCTCGATCAGCCGAGGATTGATGCCGGACAGGATGAGGCCGTTTGCTCGCTCCACTTGGCCGTTTGACTGCGGATGGGCGACGGACGCTAGGTCCAGTCGGATGGCCTGTGTTGCACAGAAACAGGCCAAGGCGCCTTTGGCGAAATTTGTGTCGTTGTTGGTGATGATGCTGTGTGGTATGCCGTACCGAATTGTGATATCGGAGATGAAAGTTACGGCAGTCAGACCGTTTAGCTTCTTGATTGGCTTTGCTTCTACCCACTTGGTGAACTTATCCACTGCGACACGTAAGTGAGTTAAACCACCTCGTGCTGTTTTGAATGGTCCCACCATGTCTAGACCCCAAACTACGAAAGGCCAGGCAATGGGGATGGTCTTGAGTGCAGAAGCTGGCTGGTGCGGCTTGGAGCTGAACTTCTGGCACCCTTTGCATTTTTGGACCAACTCCTTGGCCTCTTCCAGGGCAGTTGGCCAGAAGAAACCGTGTCGAAAGGCTTTGGTGACGAGTGCTCATGAAGCCGCATGGTGGCCGCACTCACCTTGATGGATGTCTTTGAGAATCACTTGGCCTTGCTCTGGCTCTACGCAGAATTGGTAGACACCAGTGACGCTGCGCTTGACCAGCTCTCTGTTGACTATGGTGTAGGCTGCCGCCCGACGTTGTATTTGCCGAGCTGAAGTTTCATTAGTCGGCAGCTCTTTGTTCACCAGGAATTTTAGGATGGGCTGGGCCCATGAGGGTGCTGCTATTTCTTCGACTGCCAGAACTGCGACTTGGACGAGGGCAGTTGGGCTGGGAGGCGGCGGGTTGGAGTCAACAACTGCTTGCTGGGTTGATGAAGTCCCCAGGCCGACTGGCGCGGTCCTTGGGCCAAGTTCTGGAGTCTTCAAGTCCGCCACCACAGTCCCCGGGCTGGGTTTGACTGTGGCAGCTTTGGGGTCTTCCGCCAAAATCCTCGTACCGACTGCCAGAGCTCTGGAGTCGGATCCGACGTCTTCGGGAGGAGCCGACACAAAAATGGAGTCTGATTCTGGTGAAGGCTTGACATACGGCTTGAGGAGGCGTTGAAGGGCGACGCCAGATGGTATTGCTTGGCGGGTAGAGCCGATTCATGCCAAGTCATCTGCTTGGTCGTTGTTGTTTCTTGGCACATGGAGGAACTCGCACCCTTCGAAATACCCGTTGAGTTGCTACACAAGGAAACGGTAACTCGCCATGTTTGCATCTTTCGCGTCCCAGTCGCCAGATGATTGCTGGACCACTAAGTCCAAGTCGCCATAACACAAGATCCGGTGGATGCCAAGTTCTTTGGCAAGCCGAAGCCCGTGAATGAGCGCCTCGTACTCGGTGACATTATTGGAGGCATCAAAGTGGATTTGTAGCGTGTATTTGAGCTTATCGCCTTTGGGGGAGGTGAGGACAACACCGGCTCTCAAGCCGGTGCGCATCTTGGAGCCGTCGAAATGCATCCGCCAATGGGTGGAGTCAGGCGCTGGAGGTAGGTACTGGGTCTTGGCCCAGTCGACGAGGAAGTCGGCCAGTGCTTGTGACTTGATAGCGGCGCGGGGCTGGTAGTGGATGGTGTAAGGAGCCAGCTCTATGGCCCACTTGGCCACTCGGCCCGAAGCATCTCTGCTACCAATGATCTCGGCAAGTGGGGCCGTGCAGACCACCGTGATTGGATGCTGTTGAAAGTAAGGCTTCAATTTCTTGGCAGCAAAGTGCACGCCGTAGCACATCTTCTGGTAGTGGGGGTAGTTCTGCTTGGAGGTCGACAGTACCTCGCTCACGTAATACACCGGTCTCTGGATAGGTAGCGCCTTGCCTTCCTCCTTGCGTTCCACTACAATGATCGTGCTGACTACTCGGCTGGTGGCGGCGATGTACATGAGCATAGGTTCCTTTGGAGTCGGAGCCGCCAGGACCGGTGGAGTAGTCAGCATCTTCTTCAACTAGAGAAAAGCTTCGTCCGCCTTATGGTTCCACTCGAAAAAAGTGGTCTTCTTCATGAGTTGGTATAAGGGGAGAGCTTTCTCGCCCAGCCAACTGATGAATCGGCTGATGGACGCCAAGCAGCCGGTGAACTTCTGCACATCCAACAGTCGGCTGGGTACCTCCATTCTCTCAATGGCCTTGATCTTTACTGGGTTGCATTCTATGCCGCGTTCAGAGACCAGGAAGCCAAGGAGCTGGCCGGCTGGTACTCCGAAGACACACTTCTCGGGGTTGAGCTTGATCTGGAACTGGCGCAGGTTCTCAAAAGTCTCCTTGAGGTCTTCTAGCAGTGTCCCATGCTTTTTCGTCTTCACCACCACATGATCCACGTAGACGTGGGTGTTCCTGCCGAGCTGCTTGAGGAGGCACTTCTGCATACAATGCTGAAAGGTGGCGCCGGCATTCCTTAAGCCGAACGTCATGGTGAGGTAGCAGAAGGCTCCAAACAGTGTGATGAAGGCGGTCTTCAGTTTGTCAGCCGGGCTCAGCTTGATCTGGTGATATCCTGAGTATGCATCCAAAAAACTCAACAGCTCGCATCCGGCTGTGGAGTCTATCACCTGATCGATTCTTGGTAGAGAAAATGGGTCCTTGGGGAAGGCCTTGTTGAGGCTCGTGTAGTCGATACACATTCGCCACTGCTTGTTCTTCTTCAGTACCAGGACCGGATTTGCTAGCCATTCTGGAAAGAACACTTCCATAATGAAGCCGGCTGCTAGGAGTCGGGCTATCTCTTCTCTGACAACTCTTCTCTTCTCTTCTGACAGGTGGCGCAGGGGCTGCCTGACTGGCTTTGCATCAGATCGGACATGTAACTTGTGCTCGGCGAATTCCGTTGGTACACCTGGCATGTCTTTGGGGGACCATGCGAAGATGTCCCGATTCTCACGGAGGAAATCGACGAGCTCGCCTTCCTATTTGCTGTCGAGGTTTGCCCCTACGACAGCGTACCTCTCTGGGTGCTCCGGATCCAAAGGTATCTTCTTTGTCTCTTTGGCCGGCTTGAACGAACCCTCAGCCTCCGACTCTTTTGGGTTGGGCGATACCTCAGGCTGCTTGCCGACCATCGCCACAACTTGCTCGAGGACTCGGCCAACCGACTGCTCTCAGCCGCGCAAGCAGACGACTTCCGGTAGTCGCTAGCCATAGTCATAATTCCCCTGGAACTGGGCATCTTCATCTTGAGGTAGGCGTAGTGGGGGACCACCATGAACTTGGCCAAGGCAGGTCGGCCAAGCAGTGCATGGTATGGGCTCTCAAGGTCCACCACCTCAAACCAAACAGGCTCTCTACGGAAGTGGTCTTTGTCCCCAAAGAGGACGTCCATCAGGATCTTGCCGATTAGCAAGTAGGAAAGCCCAGGAACAATGCCGTGGAACACAGTTCGGCTGTTCTGAAGCTGTCTTTGCTTGATTCCTAACGTCTCCATGGTGTCCTTGTACAGGATATTGATGCTGCTGCCTCCGTCCATCAGAACTCGCGAGAAACGCGCGGCTCGTCTATCTGTGGCAAAGGTGGCATCCAGGACCAAGGCATAGGAGCCCGGACTCGGCATCACTTCTGGGTGGTCAGCCCTGCTCCAGCTGATGGGCTTCTCGGACCAGTGCATGAACTCTGGAGTCTCCGATGCTACTGAATTCACTTCTTGTCGCTGCAGCCGCCTGCTGCGTCGATCGTCAGCCACACTGGTAAACACCATGTAGGCTCCGTGCTCTTCAGGGTATTCGTCTTGTACTATGCCGACTGGCCTGACAGCCGGCTGCTGGGGTGGTGGTGGAGGTGGCTGCCCAGCAGGCGGGGGAGGCAGGAGGCCGTCTCCCTTGGCGATCCTGGTGAGCGAGTGGCACTTCCGGGTGGTGTGATTCGACAGCTTTGCGCCGCTGTGGAACTTGCAAGGTCCATCCAAGGTCTGCTCATAGGAGAAGGCCGGCAACCAGTTTGGCTTGCCTTTCTGTCGCTTGGGCGGGGGCTGCTCATCTGGCTGCTGGGCTTCAACGGTCGCGACTTGCCGGCTGCTGGAAGCCGGCTGCGGGGCCTTGCGCTTGTGGTCGCCCTGCAATTGTCGCCGGCTGGCGTCTGCCGCCGGAGTTCTTGGAGCTTGAGGGGCCGCTTTGCCAGTTGTGCTGATTTGAATCTCCGCCTTCATGGAGGAGTCGGCTGTGGCGTACTTGTCCGCTATGATCAGCAGCTCGTCGAGGGTTTCTGGCTCGTCGCAAAGGAGCTTATGCTTGAGGAGGGTGCCTTCTCTACACCCGACTGTGAAGTACGCGATGTCCTGCACCTCGTGCACGCCCTCGCAGGAGTTCCGGAGCTCGGCCCAACGCATGAGGTAATCGCGAGTCGACTCGTCGGGGCCCTGCATGCACAAGGAGAGCTGACGAGGCTTGGGAGGACGCTTGTACGTGCTGGTGAAGTTGCGGACGAACGCTTCGGTGAAGTCGACCCGGCTGTTGATGATGCGGGGCTTTAGGCTGTTCAGCCATGTCCGGGCCGTGCCCTAGAGCATGAGCGGAACGTACTCTACGGCGACACACTTGTTGCCGTTTTCTATGCTGACAGCCGTGGAGTAGTCGACTAGCCAGTCTTCCGGCTTCACGGAGCCGGTATACTTGGGCGTGTCTCTTGGGAGCGTGAACCCTCTGGGAAAGGGCTCGTCTCGAATGCGGGGCCCGAAACAAGGCGGACCCAGCTCGTCTTCTCCTTCCAGCGCCAAGGATTGGTGAAGTCGGTCGATCCGGTGGCGGGCGTCATTCTCTCCAACTCCCTCTCAGCGGCCAAGGCGATCACCAAGAGTCGGATGGTCAACAGGCGGCGGGGAGACTCGCCTCTCCTTGCGGGGAGGGGGAGGCGGACAGTCGTCCCGTCGTTTCACTGCTCTTGGGCGGCCGTCTCGGTCGCGCTCTATGGTAATGCGAGTTCGACTGTGGCTGACAGCCGGCTCCTTGTCTCTTCTTCCTCGGGCGCCGCCAGTCGGCGTCCAAGACGTCGTGCCTTGATCTCGGTGAAGGTCGTCGTTCGTTGAGGCGCCTCCGTGCGGCAGCCGGCCTCGTTCTGCGCGGCGGCCGCGTCGAGGAGCCGCTGGACTCGCTCCATCATGAGGCGGCATTCTTTGCCCTCGAAATTGTCCAGCTCGTCAGCCGCTGCCTGGGCGGCTCGGATGTTCTCCGCTGGTGTAGCGTACACAGGGCGGCTTGCCCCAAACAGGTTGGCGATGGCTACGCCGCGCTGCCGGACCGCGCCAAGGCGGCTGGGCCCCGCCGGGGCCGGCGAGCCGCCGACGGCACGATCCATCTCCCGCTGGTAGGCTTGTGACAAGCGCCTCATGCTGGCCAGCTTCTTCGTGCCTTCAACGAGCTAAAGGCGGCGCGCCTCCAACGTCTCTGCATCAGCGTCTTCCAGAATGGGCGCAGTTAGGTCTTGCAGCGCCGCGCCGAGTGAGTCGGGCGCTCCTCCACCGGGGAGCTCGTCATGACTGATGACTCGCACCTCGGTGACGGTGCTTCCGTTGCTCTCTGCGCGAGGGAGAGGTTCGTCGTAGACCACCATGTTGGTGGGGAACGCGTCGAGCGACACGGTGTCGGAGTCGACCAGCATCGAGTCGGTGGAGCCTACGGACTCCAAGTCCACGGCAGGCTCGCCGGAAACATGGAGTTGATCGAGGAGGCCCGCGAGGAGGTTCTCGGGGCCGCCCGTGCCTGCGTTGGATGCAGGTTCGTCGGAGAGGCGGACCTCGCCGACAAGTTCGGCCAAGGAGCTGACCGCGCAGGCGATCTCAACGCGCTTAGCGTGTCGGTGCAAACTCCGTCTGGCGTGCCTGGCTGGCTGCACTCGCCAGGGAGGAAAAGGGTTCCCGTCTAGAACAGATCTCCAGACGGCGGTGCACCAGGCCCCACGGTGGGCGCCAAATGTCGGGGGTTTGGTGCGACATATGGCAAAGGATGGCTTATCATGGTGGGGGCGAGTAGAAACGTCGCCGGTGCCTGGAAACGGGATGAGGCAAAGACATGCATGCCGACGAATCTTACCCAGCTTCAGGGCTCTCCGAGGAGATAATACCCCTACTCCTGCTCTGCGGGGTCTCTGCATGATCACTATGGCCAAGTGTTTAGACGATTGCTCCTTGAGATGTTTCTTGGAGGTAGGAGAGGGCAAGGCTAGCTCTCTCCCTTCTATATGATCTGGTCTAGAGCTAATGGGTTCCAACCCTTTGCATGGGTGCCCTGGGGGGTTTATATAGGCCTACCCTCCAGGGGTACAATGGTAATCCGGCTGGACGCGGGCCCAGCCGTCAGTGCCTCTGGCCTCCGTCTTCTCTGCCGACCGCTGGGGCCCGTCGACTGGCCTGGTACGGAGCCGACAGGCCACGTCCGCCGCGGGCGGGTCTTGCCGGCTGCTGATTACTATAGCCGTGCTTCTGATGACGCGGGCTTGATCACGAGGTCGTGGCAACAGCCCCGCCGCCTGGCGGGCGATCACTGTTGCCACTCCCCATCACATCTTGATTAATGGCGTGTGGGCCCCGGGGGAGGGCTCGGCCGACTCCCCCGGGCCGACTCCCGACGGGTCCGACTGGTGGTTCTCCTACCGTCTCCTGAGGTCTCACTGACTGGTGGGGCCTGCTGCCTCTAGGCCGTACAGACAAGCCGTCATGGGTGCAGGATTCGGTCCTGCGGTGCTGATGTCAGGGCCGGCATGGCAACAATGCCACGCCGCACGGAGATCTTCTGGGGTACGGCGTGCTGTGGCCATGCCTTCCCTTGGTGAGGGGTGGGGGTGGGCTTCGCCGTAGCCTCGCCCTTGCCTCGTCCCCTTTGATGAGGTCATGGGTTTGTTGGAGTCGCAGGCCGACTTCCCAAAGCCGGCTTCTCTGGAAGTCGTCCCTGGGACTCAGCCGTGAGCAGCCAGTCGGCCGTCTTGCCGTCGACTCCTCAGGAGGCGGCTCTTCATCCTGGGGTCTTGAGGGGCGCAGCCTGTCCCGATGTCTTGAAAGGTTGTGGGGCTCGGGTTGGCCTACCCGTGGCCCATTACTCCGACACGCGGCTTCTCGAGGAGTGAAGTTGCTTGGATCATGCGGATAGAAACCTTCTTTAATGATTCTCCAAAGATTAGTGTTCACATGATTTAAATGACGTTTAAAGCGGTAAACCCAAGAATCAAAGTCCTTATTTTCCACAATCTTAGGGGGAGGACCGGCATGATTCAAATGAGTGGAAGGAACCGGTCCACCATAAACAAGTGGTGGTTCCACATGAGCAAAGATACCGGTGCCATTCTTACCACTAGAAGGAGCCTTTTCACTACTAGCTTCCCCCTTATCGGAGGTAGCATCCGTCACCTTGTCGGTGGGATTACCCACCTTCAATGGTGCTGTGGATAGTTTAAGCCCTTCAAGGAATTTAGTAAACATGCTTTCAACCTCGGTCGTCATGGAGGTTTTCAATGTCTCCAAGGCCACATTGAACTCCTCACGAGAGACAAAGGTTTCCCCATTGCCCATAGACGAGATCGGATTCACACCGGAGTGTTCCTCCACACCGTCTACGGAATCAACCATACTCTTCGGACGGTAAAGTCCTTAATAAAGAGACGAGGCTCTGATACCAATTGAAAGGATCGATATGGTTGACTAGAGAGGGGGGTGAATAGGCAACTAACAATTTTTAGCTTTTCTTTAACAATTTAAACTTTGCATCAAAGTAGGTGGTCTAGATATGCAACTAGGTGAGCAACCTATATGATGCAACAAGTATAGGAACACAAGCAAGCAAGTGATATGATACAAATAAGCTTGCACAAGTAAAGGCACGAGATAACCAAGAGTGGAGACGGTGGAGACGAGGATGTGTTGCCGAAGTTCCTTCCCTTTGAGAGGAAGTACGTCTCCGTTGGAGCGGTGTGGAGGCACAATGCTCACCAAGAAGCCACTAGGGCCACCGTATTCTCCTCACGCCCTCACACAATGCGAGATGCCGCGATTCCACTATTGGTGCCCTTGGAGGCGGCGACCGAACCTTTACAAACAAGGTTGGGGCAATCTCCACAACTCAATTGGAGGCTCCCAACGACACCACAAAGCTTCACCACAATGGACTATGGCTCCGCGGTGACCTCAACCGTCTAGGATGCTCAAACACCCAAGAGTAACAAGATCCGCAAGGGATTAGTGGGGGGAATCAAATTTCTGTTGGTGGAAGTGTGGATCGAGGCCTTCTCAACCACCCCGAGCAAATCAACAAGTTTGATTGGCTAGGGAGTGAGATCGGGCGAAAAATGGAGCTTAGAGCAACAACGGCGCTTAGGATTGGAAGAGATAAGTCAACGGGGAAGAAGGGGACCCCTTATATAGTGAGGGACAAAGATCCAACCGTTATCCACCTACCAGCCCACGGCCAGCGGTACTACCACTCCAGGCCAGCGGTACTACCGCAGGGCCGTGCGGTACTACTGCTTGCTGCCAAGCGGTACTACCGCACGGTCATGCGGTACTACCGTACAGGCCCGCGGTACTGCCGCAACCCCAGCAACAGCAAGGTCAGAACTGAAACACAGGAGCTGAGGGCGGTACTTCCGCGACCGCGGTACTACCGCGCCCCCATGCGGTACTACCGGAAGGAAGGAATCCCCTAGCCAGGGGGAAGGAAATATCCATGCCTACTTCCGCAAAGAAACGGAAGAAGCAAAAACCCGACACAGTAGTACTGTAGAGGTGCGGTACTACTGCCTGACAACATAGCACGGTACTACCGCAGAGCGAAAGCGGTACTACCGTGGTAGGCGCGGATGTAAAAAATTACATCCGGCCCTACTACCGCGAGGGAGCGGTACTAGCCTGGTGGGCAACAGTAGTGCAGCTCCAGGGGAGCGATACTACAGTGGGCACCTGCGGTACTACCGCGCCGCAGCACGATACTACCGTTGGTGCCTATGGTACTACTGCTCACTTGGGAGCAGTACTACCGCAAGCCAACGCAACAGCTAGAAACAAGGCGGCAAGAAAGCGGAGGATGCTCCAAGGGAAAGGAGGGGACAAGAAGGAGACGTGTACGTGATGATTCCACCCAAACCTTTCCGACGCGGACCCCCTCTTAATAGTACGGATTTCCTATGACTCAAATCCACCAAAAAGAAACGTATAAAAGACGCCGTCTTTAACAGTCTTCGAGGGGCACCCAACCGTCTTGTGCCTGGCCATGAAATGTCTAGGATACTCATGGCACACGATTAGTCCGCAAACGCGTTGTCATCAATCACCAAAACACTTTAGGGATAAATATGCCCTTACAACGGTACTTCTATTTGGTCTAATCTGGCTGTGTAAAAGAATTAAGGCGGGAGAAAGCAGTGTACGTATGTCGTTTCGCACACGGAGATGACCCGTTCCCTCTCGGAACCACGAGGCTTCTTGAGGGAAGCTCCGGTTTGCAAGAAGCCTACAACAAAACTTGTCCCAATTCGGCCAAAATAATTACCCCAGCATGTTGGTGTCATGTCATGAGACCATGCCAAGTTTCATGATTTTTATTCGTGTTTTGGAATTACAGGAATTAAAAAACCACGTTGCTCAATCTTTCCGGCCGAGCCACGACGCCCAGATGTTTGAATCTCACTCCCATCTCTTACATGGAACTTAGAAATTCACCCAAGGACACACATGTGATTTTTCAAACAACTTTGGTGCACTCGAGCCTGTGCTTGCAGTTCAAATTTGAATTATGCACATTAAATGCCCCAAAACTCAATTAATGTATAAAAAAGGAAAAACGAGCCCAGAATAATTTCAAAATTTAGCACGCTACTTCTATTTGGTCTAATCTGGCTGTGTAAAAAGAATTAAGGCGAGAGAAAGCAGTGTACGTATGTCGTTTTGCACACGGAGGTGACACGTTCCCTATCAGAACCACGAGCCTTCTTGAGGGAAGCTCCGGTTTGCAAGAAGACTACACCAAAGCTTGTCCCAATTCGGCCAAAAAAATTACCGCAGCATGTTGGTGCCATGTCGTGGGACCATGCCAAGTTTCATAATTTTCAGGCGTGTTTTGGAATTACAGGAATTAAAAAACCAAGTTTCTCAATGTTTTCGGCCGAGCCACGACGCCCATATTTTGAATTTCACTCTCATCTCTTGCATGGGACCTAGAAATTCACCCAAGGACACACATGTGATTTTTCAAACAACTTTGATACACTGGAGCCTGTGCTTGCAGTTCAAATTTGAATTATGCACATTAAATGCCCAGAAACTCAGTTAATGTATAAAAAGGCGAAACAAGCCGAGAATAATTCCAAAATTTAGCACGGTACTTCTATTTGGTCTAATCTGGTTGTGTAAAAAAATTAAGGCAGGAGAAGGCAGTGTACGTATGTCATTTCACACACGGAGGTGACACGTTCCCTCTCGAAACCACTAGCCTTCTTGAGGGAAGCTCCGGTTTGCAAGAAGGCTACACCAAAGCGTGTCTCAATTTGGCCAAAAAAATTACCGCAACATGTTGGTGTCATGTCATGAGACCATGCCAAATTTCATGATTTCCAGGCATGTTTTGGAATTACATGAATTGAAAAACCAAGTTTCTCAATATTTCCGACCGAGCCACGACGCCCAGATGTTTGAATTTCACTCTCATTTCTTGCATGAGACCTATAAATTCACCCAAGGACACACATGTGATTTTTCAAACAACTTTGGTGCACCGGAGCCTGTGCTTGTAGTTCAAATTTGAATTATGCGCATTAAATGCCTATAAACTCAATTAATGTATAAAAAAGGCCAAACGAACACGGAATAATTCCAAAATTCAGCACGATACTTCTATTTCGTCTAATCTGCCTGTGTAAAAAAATTAAGGCGGGAGAAGGCAGTGTACGTATGCCGTTTCGCACAGGGAGGTGAGAGTGCGTATAATCCATGGACTCAACATTAGTCATAAAGAACTCACATACTTATTGCAAAAATCTACAAGTTATCAAAAACCAAACATTACACGCATATGCTCCTAGGGGGATAGATTGGTAGGAAAAGACCATCGCTCATCCCCGACCGCCACTCATAAGGAAGGCAATCAGCGAAACATCTCATGCTTCAAATTTGTCACACAACGGTTATCATACGTGCATGCTATGGGACTTGCAAACCTCAACACAAGTATTTCTCAATTTCACAATTACTCAACTAGCACGACTCTAATATTACCATTTTCATATCTCAAAACAACTATCAAGTATCAAACTTCTCATAGTATTCAATGCACTTTATATTAAAGTTTTTATTATATCCCTCTTGGATGCCCATCATATTAGGACTAGTTTCATAACCAAAGCAAACCACCATGCTGTTCTAAAATACTCATAAAATAATATAAGTGAAGCATGAGAGTTCATCTATTTCTATAAAATAAAACCACCATCGCGCTCTAGAAAGATATAAGTGAAGCACTAGAGCAAATTACAAACTACTCTGAAAGATATAAGTGAAGATCAATGAGTAGTCGAATAATTATGCAACTATGTGAAGACTCTATAACATTTAAGAATTTCAGATCTTGGTATATTATTCAAACAACAAGCAAAACAAAAGAAAATAAAATGACGCTCCAATCAAAACACATATCATGTGGTGAATAAAAATATAGCTCCAAGTAAAGTTGTCGATGAATAGAGACGAAAGAGAGGATGCCATCTGGGGCATCCCCAAGCTTTGGCTCTTGGTTGTCCTTGAATGTTACCTTGGGGTGCCTTGGGCATCCCCAAGCTTAGGCTCTTGGTTGTCCTTGAATATTACTTTGGGGTACCTTGGGCATCCCCAAGCTTAGGCTCTTGCCATTCCTTATTCCATAGTCCATCGAATCTTTACTCAAAACTTGAAAACTTCACAACACAAAACTTAACAGAAAACTCGTAAGCTCTGTTAGTATAAGAAAATAAATCACCACTTACGTACTGTTGTGAACTCATTCTAAGTTCATATTGGTGTAATATCTACTGTATTCCAACTTCTCTATGGTTCATACCCTCCGATACTACTCATAGATTCATCAAAATAAGCAAACAACACAATGAAAACAGAATCTGTCAAAAACAGAACAGTCTGTAGCAATCTGTAGGTTTCGAATACTTCTGTAACCCCCAAAATTCTGAAATAAATTGGTGAACCTGAGGAATTTATCTATTAATCATCTTCAAAAAGAATCAACCTAATCGCACTCTCCAATAAAAAATGGCAGCTAATCTCGTGAACGCTGAAGTTTCTGTTTGCTACAGCAAGATCGCAAAGACTTCCCCCAAGTCTTCCCAAAGGTTCTACTTGGCACAAACACTAACTAAAACATAAGAAACGCAATCATAATAGAGGCTAGATGAATTATTTATTACTAAACAGGAGCAAAAAGCAAATAACAAGAATAAAATTGGGTTGCCTCCCAACAAGCGATGTCGTTTAACGCCCCTAGCTAGGCATGATCATGACAATGATGCTCACATAAAAGATAGAAATTGTAACATAAAGAGAGCATCGTGAAGAATATGACTAGCACATTTAAGTCTAACCCACTTCCAATGCATAGGGATTTTGTGAGGAAACAACTTGTGGGAACAAGAATCAACTTGCATAGGAAGGTAAAACAAGCAAATCTTCAAGATTTTCAACACATAGAGAGGAAACTTGATATTATTGCAATTCCTACAAGCATATGTTCCTCCCTCATAATAATTACATGTAGGATCATAAGAAAATTCAACAATATAGCTATCACAAAACATATTCTTAGCACGATCCACATGTATGCAAAGTTGACACTCTTCCAAAATAGTGGGATTAACATTAACTAAAGTCATGACCTCTTCAAACCCACTTTCATAATTATCACAGTAAGATTCAACACCCTCCAAAATAGTGGGATCATTACTTCCTAAAGTTGACACTCTTCCAAACCCACTTTCATCGATATAATCATCATAAATAGGAGGCATGCTATCATCAAAATAAATTTGCTCATCAAAACTTGGGGGACTACAAATATCATCTTCATCAAACATGGCATCCCCAAGCTTGTGGCTTTGCATATCATTAGCATCATGGATATTCAAAGAATTCATACTAACAACATTGCAACCATGCTCATCATACAAAGATTTAGTGCCAAACATTCTAATGCATTCTTCTTCTAACACTTGGCACAATTATCGGAATCCTTATTTTCATGAAAGATATTAAAAAGATGAAGCATATGAGGTACCCTCAATTCCATTTTTTTGGAGTTTTCTTTTATAGACTAAACTAGTGATAAAACAAGAAACAAAAAGATTCGATTGCAAGATCTAAAGATATACCCTCAAGCGCTAACCTCCCCGGCAACTGCGCCATAAAAGAGCTTGATGTCTACTACACAACCTTCTTCTTGTAGACGTTGTTGGGCCTCCAAGTGCAGAGGTTTGTAGGACAATAGCAAATTTCCCTCAAGTGGATGACCTAAGGTTTGTCAATCCGTGGGATGCGTAGGATGAAGATGGTCTCTCTCAAACAACCCTGCAACCAAATAGCAAAGGGTCTCTTGTGTCCCCAACACACCCAATACAATGGTAAATTGTATAGGTGCACTAGTTCGGCGAAGAGATGGTGATACAAGTTCAATATGGATAGTAGATAATGGTTTTTGTATTCTGAAAATATAAAAACAGCAAGGTAGCAAGTGGTAAAAGTGATCACAAACGGTATTGCAATGCTAGGAAACAAGGCCCAGGGTTCATACTTTCACTAGTGCAAGTTCTCTTAACAATAATAACATAACTGGATCATATAACTATCCCTCAACATGCAACAAAGAGTCACTCCAAAGTCACTAATAGCGGAGAACAAACGAAGAGATTATTGTAGGGTACGAAACCACCTCAAAGATATCCTTTCTGATTGATCTATTCAAGAGTCCGTAGTAAAATAACACAAAGCTATTCTTTCCATTCGATCTATCCTAGAGTTCATACTAGAATAACACCTTAAGACACAAATCAACCAAAACCCTAATGTCACCTAGATACTCCAATGTCACCTCAAGTATCCGTGGGTATGATTATACGATATGCATCACACAATCTCAGATTCGTCTATTCAACCAACACAAAGAACTTCAAAGAGTGCCCCAAAGTTTCTACTGGAGAGTCAAGACGAAAACGTGTGCCAAACCCTATGCATAAGTTCACGAGGTCACGGAACTCGCAAGTTGATCACCAAAACATACATCAAGTGGATCACGTGATATCCCATTGTCACCACAGATAAGCACAAGCAAGACATACATCAAGTGTTCTCAAATCCTTAAAGACTCAATTCGATAAGATAACTTCAAAGGGGAAACTCAATTCATCATAAGAGAGTAGAGGGGGACAAACATCATAAGATCCAACTATAATAGCAAAGCTCGCGATACATCAAGATCATGCCGAATCAAGAACACGAGAGAGAGAGAGATCAAACACATAGCTACTGGTACATACCCTCAGCCCCGAGGGTGAACTACTCCCTCCTCGTCATGGACAGCGCCGGGATGATGAAGATGGCCACCGGAGAGGGATTCCCCCCTCTGATAACCCACAAGTATAGGGGATCGCAACAGTTTTCAAGGGTAGAGTATTCAACCCAAATTTATTGATTCGACACAAGGGGAGCCAAAGAATATTCTCAAGTATTAGCAACTGAGTGGTCAATTCAACCACACCTTTATAACTTAATATCTGCAACAAGGTATTTAGTAGCAAAGTAATATGATAGTAGTGGTAACGGTAGCAAAATATAACGGTAGCAAAAGTAATGTTTTTGGTATTTTGTAGTGATTGTAACAATAGCAACGGAAAAGTAAATAAGCGAAGAACAATATATGGAAAGCTCGTAGGCAATGGATCGGTGATAGAGAATTATGCCGGATGTGGTTCATCATGTAAAGTCATAACCTAGGGTGACACATAACTATCTCCAATTCATCAATGTAATGTAGGCATGTATTCCGATTATAGTCATACATGCTTATGGAAAAGAACTTGCATGACATCTTTTGTCCTACCCTCCCGTGGCAGCGGGGTCCTAGCGGAAACTAAGGGATATTAAGGCCTCCTTTTAATAGAGTACCGGACCAAAGCATTAACACATAGTGAATACATGAACTCCTCAAACTATGGTCATCATCGGGAGTGGTCCCGATTATTGTCACTTCGGGGTTGCCGGATCATAACACATAGTAGGTGACTATAGACTTGCAAGATAGGATCAAGAACTCACATATATTCATGAAAAGATAATAGGTTCAGATCTGAAATCATGGCACTCGGGCCCTAGTGACAAGCATTAAGCATAGCAAAGTCATAGCAACATCAATCTCAAAACATAGTGGATACTAGGGATCAAACCCTAACAAAACTAACTCGATTACATGATAAATCTCATCCAACCCAACACCGTCCAGCAAGCCTATGATGGAATTACTCACGCACGGCGGTGAGAATCATGAAATTAGCGATGGAGGATGGTTGATGATGACGATGGCGACAGATTCCCCTCTTCGGAGCCCCGAACGGACTCCAGATCAGCCCTCCCGAGAGATTTTAGGGCTTGGCGGCGGCTCCATATCGTAAAACACAATGAATCTTTCTCTCTGGTTTTTTCTCTCTGAACACGAATATATAGAGTTGGAGTTGAGGTCGGAGGAGCTCCAGGGGGCCCACGAGGTAGGGGGGTGCGCCCAGGGGGGCATGCACGCCCCCCACCCTCGTGTCTAGGGTGTGGGCCCCCTGGTCTCGATCTTTTGCTAGTATTTTTTATTATTTCCGAAAATAATCTTATTGAAGTTTCAGGTCATTCCGAGAACTTTTGTTTCTGTACATAAATAACATCATGGCAATTCTGCTGAAAACAGCGCCAGTCCGGGTTAGTTCCATTCAAATCATGCAAGTTAGAGTCCAAAACAAGGGAAAAAGTGTTTGGAAAAGTAGATACGATGGAGACGTATCAACTCCCGCAAGCTTAAACCTTTGCTTAGCCTCAAGAAATTCAGTTGACAAACTTAAAGTGATAAAGAAAAACTTTTACAAACTCGGTTTGCTCTTGTTGTTGTAAATATGTAAAGCCAGCATTCAAGTTTTCAGCAAAGATTATAAACTAACCATATTCACAATAATTCTTAGGTCTCATGTTTACTCATGTCAATGGCATAATCAACCAGCGAGCAATAATAATAAATCTCGGATGACAACACTTTCTCAAAACATTCATAATATGATATAACAAGATGGTATCTCGCTAGCCCTTTGAGACCGCAAAACATAAATGCAGAGCACCTTTAAAGATCAAGGACTGACTAGACATTGTAATTCATGGTAAAAGAGATCCAGTCAAGTCATACTCAATGTAAACGAACAGTAATGAATGCAGATGACAGAGGTGCTCTCCAGTGGGTGCTTTTTAATAAGAGGATGATGACTCAACATGAAAGTAAATAGATAGGCCCTTCGCAAGGGAAGCAGGGATTTGTAGAGGTGCCAGAGCTCGGTTTTAAAATAGAGATGAATAATATTTTGAGCGGTATACTTTCATTGTCAACATAACAACCAAGAGATGGCGATATCTTCCATGCTACACACATTATAGGCGGTTCCCAAATAGAATGGTAAAGTTTATACTCCCCTCCACCAACAAGCATCAATCCATGGCTTGCTCGAAACAACGAGTGCCTCCAACTAACAACAGTCTCAGGGGGAGTTTTGTTTGCAATTATTTTGATTTGATTTGCATAAAGCATGGGACTGGGCATCCCGGCGACCAACCACTTTCTCGTGAGTGAGGAGCGGAGTCCACTCCTCTTGAGAATAACCCGCCTAACATGGAAGATACGGACAGCCCTAGTTGATACATGAGCTATTCGAGCATAAAAAACAGGATATTTATTTGAAGGTTTAGAGTTTGGCACATACAAATTTACTTGGGACAGCAGGTAGATACCGTATATAGGTAGGTATGGTGGACTCATATGGCATAACTTCGGGGTTTATGGAATTGGATGCACAAGCAGTATTCCCGCTTAGTACGGGTGAAGGCTAGAAAAAGACTGGGAAGCGACCAGCTAGAGAGCGACAACAATCATGAACATGCATTAAAACTAATCAACACCGAATGCAAGCATGAGTATGATATAATGCACCATGAACATAAATATCGTAGAGGCTATGTTGATTTTGTTTCAACTACATGCGTGAACATGTGCCAAGTCAAGCTACTCGAATCGTTCAAAAGAGGATACCACCCTATCATACCACATCACAACCATTTTCATAGCATGTTGGCACGCAAGGTAAACCGTTATAAGCTCCTAGCTAAGTAAGCATGGCATAAGCAACTATAATCTCTAATTGTCATTGCAAACATGTTTATTCATAATAGGCCAAATCAGGAACGATGAACTAATCATATTTACAAAAACAAGAGAGGTCGAGTTCATACCAGCTTCTCTCATCTCAATCAGTCCATCATATATCGTCATAATTGCCTTTCACTTGCACAACCGAATGATCTGAATAATAACAATAACAGTGCACGTGCATTGGACTAAGCTGGAATCTGCAAGCATTCAATAAACAGGAGAAGACAAGGCAATATGGGCTCTTTTGTCAGATCAACAATAATGCATATAAGAGCCACTTCAACAATTTAATCATGGTCTTCTCCTATTGACCCCCAAAGAAAAGAAAAGAAATAAAACTATTTACACGGGAAAGCTCCCAACAAGCAAAAGAAGAACATGAAATCTTTTTGGGTTTTCTTTTTAATTACTATTACAAGCATGGAAATTAAAACTAGCTAAAAACTACAACTATTTTTTTTGTTTTTCTCAAGGTTTATTAAACACACAAGAAGAAAGCAATAATAAGGAAATAAACTAGCATGGATAATACAGTGAAAAAGTATGAGCACCGACATCTAGCGATGAGTGTGTGAACATGAATGTACTGTCGGTGAGAAATACGTACCCCCCTCAGCCCTCCTCTTATACTCTTCCGCCTCCTCTTTGGTTATAAAATATCTCCCTTTTGCCTCCTCGCAAAGGAACTAGTGAGATAGTGCTACTGACGGCATTTTTCTACCTCGAAGCTCACAAGATCAGCATTACGCAAATATGCGTTAAATTCTTCCTTAATTCCCGCTCGATCCATGAAGTCCTTTGAAGGCCATTCACAAGGCCGCACTGGAGCGTCCCTTGGTGGCTCATCATCAGCATCACGCATTGCAAGCCTGGGTCCTTGTTTCCGTGAAGAACCACCTTGGTACATTTTCCTAAACATATTTCTTCCTATAAAAAATTTCTGAAACTTTTAGTAACTTCTAAATAAAAGTGAACCAAACTCAACAAAATTGATAGCAACTACTCCTACAAGTGCCTAGAGCCTATATCATGCATCAAAACTACTTGGAACCACATAAATTTGACATGCAAGCTCAAGAACAGGGTCACCTAAGCAGCAAAAATATGCAATGAATAAAGCACTAGAACAAAAACTAATTGGACCATTGGAGGAGTCACATACCAAGGAACAATCCCCCAAAGCAGTTTTGTGAGAGGTGCTTTGAGCAAGGAGATCAAAAATCGCAGCAAAATGAGCTAGAACTCGTGCTTGAGATGGATAATGGTGTTTGTAGGAGGAAGAAGGAGTGTGTGGGTGCAGGAATAAGTGGTGGAGGGGCACCATGGGCCCACGAGGCAGGGGGCGCACCCAGGGGGCAGGGCGTGCCCTCCACCCTCATGACTAGGTGGATGCCCCCTGCTGTGTTCTCAGTGCCAAATATTCTCAAATATTCCAGAAAAAATCATATTTAAATTTCAGGGCATTTGGAGAACTTTTATTTTCGGGGTATTTTTATATTGCATGGATAATCAGAAATAGACAAAAAATACTATTTTTTCTTTATTTAATAAAATAACAGAAAGTAGAAAGAGGGTACAGAGAGTTGTGTTTTCTAAATTCATCTGTCTCATGATCATCAAAAGGAATCCATTAACAAGGTTGATCAAGTCTTGTTAACAAACTCATTCCGAATAACGTGGAACCGGAGAATTTTCGAATAACACTAGGTTACCTCAACGGGGATATGCACATCCCCAACAATAAGAACATCATATTTCTTCTTGATAGTAGGAAGAGGAAATTCAAAACCTCCAAAAATAATCGATGGAACTTTTCCAATAGAATTAATACTATGAACTTGAGGTTGTTTCCTCGGAAAGTGTACCGTATGCTCATTACCATTAACATAAGAAGTGACATTGCCCTTGTTGCAATCAATAACAGCCCCTGCAGTATTCAAAAAGGGTCTTCCAAGAATAATAGACATACTATCGTCCTCAGGAATATCAAGAATAATAAAGTCCGTTAAAATAGTAATGTTTGCAACTACAACAGACACATCCTCACAAATACCGGCAGGTATAGCAGTTGATTTATCAGCCATTTGCAAAGATATTTCAGTAGGTGTCAACTTATTCAAATCAAGTCTATGATACAAAGAGAGAGGCATAACACTAACACCGGCTCCAAGATCACATAAAGCAGTTTTAACATAGTTTCTTTTAATGGAGCATGGTATAGTGGGTACTCCTGGATCTCCAAGTTTCTTTGGTATTCCACCTTTAAAAGTATAATTAGCAAGCATGGTGGAAATTTCAGCTTCCGGTATCTTTCTTTTATTAGTAACAATTTCTTTCATATACTTAGCATAAGGATTCATTTTGAGCATATCAGTTAATTGCATATGCAAAAAGATAGGTCTAATCATTTCAGCAAAGCGCTCAAAATCCTCATCATCCTTTTTCTTGGATGGTTTGGGAGGAAAAGGCATGGGTTTTTGAACCCAAGCCTCTCTTTCCTTACCGTGTTTCCTAGCAACAAAGTCTTTCTTATCATAACGTTGATTCTTTGATTGTGGGTTATCAAGATCAACAACAGGTTCAATTTCTATATCATTATCATTACTAGGTTGAGCATCAACATGAACATTATCATTTACATTATCACTAGTTTCATGTTCATTACCAGATTGTGTTTTAGCATCAGAAATAGAAATATCATTTGGATTCTCAGGTGTTTCAGCAATAGGTTCACTAGAAGCATACAAAGTCCTATCATTTTTCTGTTTCTTCCTTTTAGAAGGACTAGGTGCATCTATATTATTTCTCTGAGTATCTTGCTCAATTCTCTTAGGATGGCCTTCAAGATACAAAGGTTCCTCAGTCATTTTACCAGTTCTAGTAGCCACTCTAACAGCATAGTCCTTATTCTTATTATTCAATTCATTGAGCAAATCATTTTGAGCTTCAAGTAGTTGTTCTACTTGAGTGGTAACCATAGAAGCATGTTTACTAATAAGTTTAAGTTCACCTTTGACATTGGCCATATAATCACCCAAGTGTTCAAGCATATCAGCACTGCGTTTTAATTCTCTACCAAAATAAGCATTGAAGTCTTCTTGCTTAACCATAAATTTATCAAACTCATCTAAGCATGGGCTAGCAAACTTAGTAAATGGGATTTCAGCTTTATCATATCTATAGAGAGAATTTACCTTTACTACCTGTGTCGGGTTATCAAGACCATGTGTTTCTTCAATAGGTGATGGATTAAGACCATATATTTCTTCAACAGGCGGTAAATTAAGACCATGTATTTCTTCAATAGGAGGTAAATTCTTAACATCTTCAGCTTTAATACCCTTTTATTTCATGGATTTCTTTGCCTCTTGCATATCTTTAGGACTGAGAAATAGAACACCCCTTTTCTTTGGAGTTGATTTAGGAATAGGCTCAGGAGTTGGCTCAGGAAGTGTCCAATTATTTTCATTTGTCAACATATTATTCAATAGAATTTCAGCTTCATCCAGTGTTCTTTCCCTAAAAACAGAACCAGCACAACTATCTAGGTAATCTCTGGAAGCATCGGTTAGTCCATTATAAAAGATACCAAGTATTTCATTTTTCTTAAGAGGGTGATCAGGCAAAGCATTAAGTAATTGGAGAAGCCTCCCCCAAGCTTGTGGGAGACTCTCTTCTTCAATTTGCACAAAATTATATATATCCCTTAAGGCAGCTTGTTTCTTATGAGCAGGGAAATATTTAGCAGAGAAGTAATAAATCATATCCTGGGGACTACGCACACAACCAAGATCAAGAGAATTAAACCATATCTTAACATCACCCTTTAATGAGAACGGAAATATATTAAGGATATAAAAGTAGCGAGTTCTCTCATCATTAGTGAACAGGGTGGCTATATCATTTAATTTAGTAAGATGTGCCACAACAGTTTCAGATTCATAGCCATAAAAAGGATCTGATTCAACCAAAGTAATTATCTCAGGATCAATAGAGAATTCATAATCCTTATCAGTAACAAAGATAGGTGAAGTAGCATAAGCAGGATCATATTTCATTCTAGCATTCAGAGTTTTTTGTTCAAGCTTAGATAATAATTTCTTAAGATCACTTCTATCATTGCAAGCAAGAAAGTCTCTTTTAGTTTCTTCATCCATAACATAGCCCTCAGGCACAATAGGTAATTCATATTTATTAGGAGAGCCTTCATAATCACTTTCATCAGTATTATTAGTTTCAATAATTTCATTCTCTCTAGCCCTAGCAAGTTGTTCATCAAGAAATTCACCGAGTGGCATAGTAGTATCAAGCATAGAAGTAGTTTCATCATAAGTATCATGCATAGCAGAAGTGGCATCATCACTAATATGCGACATATCATAATCAATAGCAGAAGCAGGTTTAGGTGTCGCAATCTTACTCAAAACAGAGGGTGAATCAAGTGCAGAGCTAGATGGAAGTTCCTTACCTCCCCTCATAGTTGAGGGATAAATCTTGGTTTTTGGAACTCTCAAGTTCTTTATAATGATAAGCAGATATAAATCCCAAGTGACTCAAAGAATAGAGCTATGCTCCCCGGCAATGGCGCCAGAAAATAGTCTTGATAACCCACAAGTATAAGGGATCGCAACAGTTTTCGAGGGTAGAGTATTCAACCCAAATTTATTGATTCGACACAAGGGGAGCCAAAGAATATTCTCAAGTATTAGCAGCTGAGTTGCCAATTCAACGACACCTGGATAACTTAATATCCGCAACAAGGTATTTAGTAGCAAAGTAATATGATAGTAGTGGTAACGGTAGCAAAAGATAACGGTAGCAAAAGTAATGTTTTTGGTATTTTGTAGTGATTGTAACAATAGCAACGGAAAAGTAAATAAGCGAAGAACAATATATGGAAAGCTTGTAGGCAATGGATCGGTGATAGAGAATTATGCTGGATGTGGTTCATCATGTAAAGTCATAACCTAGGGTGACACAGAACTAGCTCCAATTCATCAATGTAATGTAGGCATGTATTCCGATTATAGTCATACGTGCTTATGGAAAAGAACTTGCATGACATCTTTTGTCCTACCCTCCCGTGGCAGCGGGGTCCTAGCGAAAACTAAGGGATATTAAGGCCTCCTTTTAATAGAGTACCGGACCAAAGCATTAACACATAGTGAATACATGAACTCCTCAAACTACGATCATCATCGAGAGTGGTCCCGATTATTGTCACTTCGGGGTTGCCGGATCATAACACATAGTAGGTGACTATAGACTTGCAAGATAGGATCAAGAACTCACATATATTCATGAAAACATAATAGGTCCAGATCTGAAATCATGGCACTCGGGCCCTAGTGACAAGCATTAAGCATAGCAAAGTCATAGCAACATCAATCTCAGAACATAGTGGATACTAGGGATCAAACCCTAACAAAACTAACTCGATTACATGATAAATCTCATCCAACCCATCACCGTCCAGCAAGCCTATGATGGAATTACTCACGCACGATGGTGAGCATCATGAAATTGGTGATGGAGGATGGTTGATGATGACGATGGCGACAAATTACCCTCTTCGGAGCCCCGAACGGACTCCAGATCAGCCCTCCCGAGAGAGTTTAGGGCTTGGCGCCGGCTCCATATATTTATTAAAACACGATGAATCTTTCTTTGTGGTTTTTTCTCTCCGAACACGAATATATAGAGTTGGAGTTGAGGTCGGAGGAGCTCCAGGGGGCCCACGAGGTAGGGGGGCGTGCCCAGGGGGCAGGCGCGCCCCCACCATCGTGGCTAGGGTGAGGGCCCCTTGGTCTTGATCTTTTGCCAGTATTTTTTATTATTTCCAAAAATAATCTCCGTGAAGTTTCAGGTTATTCCGAGAACTTTTGTTTCTGCACATAAATAACACCATGGCAATTCTGCTGAAAACATCGTCAGTCTGGTTTAGTTCCATTCAAATCATGCAAGTTAGAGTCCAAAACAAGGGCAAAAGTGTTTGGAAAAGTAGATATGACGGAGACGTATCACCCTCCGGCAGGGTGCCGGAACGGGTCTAGAATGGTTTTCGGTGGCTACGGAGGCTTCTGGCGGCGGAAATCCCGATCTAGGTTATGTTCTGGGGGTTTCTGTATATATAAGAGATTTTGGTGTCGAGAACAAGTCAGGAGGGTCTCCGGGCTGTCCACGAGGCAGGGGGCACGCCCCCACCCTCGTGGGCAGCCCGGGACTCTTCTGGCCCAACTCTTTTACTCCATGGCCTTCTTCTGGTGCAAAAATAAGTTTCGTGAAGTTTCAGGTCAATTGGACTCTGTTTGGTTTTCCTTTTCTGCGATACTCATAAACAAGGAAAAACAGAAACTGGCACTGGCTCTAGTTAATAGGTTAGTCCCCAAAATCATATAATATAGCATATAAATGCATATAAAACATCCAAGGTTGATAATATAATAGCATGGAACAATCAAAAACTATAGATACGTTGGAGACGTATCAACCAACGATACATACGTGTCGGTTCCCCTTCTGTCACTGGGATCAAGCACCGTAAGATCGAACCCACTACAAAATACATGTTCCCATTGCAAGATAAATAGATCAAGTTGGCCAAACAAAACCCAAATATCGGAGAAGAAATACGAGGCTATAAGCAATCATGCATATAAGAGATCAAAGAAACTCAAATAACTTTCATGGATAAAAAGAGATAGATCTGATTATAAACTCAAAGTTCATCTACTCCCAACAAACACACTGCAAAAAGAGTTACATCATATGGATCTCCAAGAGACCATTGTATTGAGAATCAAACGAGAGAGAGGAAGCCATCTAGCTACTAACTACGGACCCTAAGGTCTACAAAGAACTACTCACGCATCATCGGAGAGGCACCAATGGAAGTGGTGAACCCCTCCGTGATGGTGTCTAGATTGGATCTGGTGGCTCTTGACTCTGCGGTGGTTGGAATTGATTTTCGTTGACTCCCCTAGGGTTTCTGGAATATTGGGGTATTTACAGGGCAAAGAGGTGGTCCCGGGGGTACCCGAGGTGGGCACAACCCACCAAGGCGCACCTGGGCCTCCAGGCGCCCCCTGGTGGGTTGTGCTCCCCTCGGAGCACCCCCCAGGAGCTGCCTTGGCCCATTGGGTGTCTTCTGGTCCATAAAAAATCTCCATAAAGTTTTGTTGCATTTGGACTCCGTTTGGAATTGATTTCCTGCGATGTAAAAAACATGCAGAAAACAGCAAGTGGCACTTGGCACTATGTCAATAGGTTAGTACAAAAAAATGACTATAAAATGATTATAAAACATCCAAGATTGATAATATAACAGCATGGGACAATAAAAAATTATAGATACGTTGGAGATGTATCAGGGCACAATGAGGTTGTTGGAAAGAAAGTCTCTTTCCCGGCAAGTGTGGCTACTAGAGCATGAAAACAGTGATGTACAATGTGGGTGAGCAACAACTTTCACTCGTTAATTTGAAGGATTACAATTTTTCGCCTTTTCTTTGACATTTCCTGTTTTACTTAGTTTGTTTACCTATTTCCGTCTTTCTGTTATAGTTCAGTTGTTCACCGGTTTTCCATGGTCTTCATGGTTCTCTTTGCTTCTTCACTGATTTTTATGGTTCTCTTTAGTTTTTCTTTGTTGTTTTTTGGCATTTCTTCACTGGTATCTTTGTGTGTTTTTCTACACATGTCTACTTCTGCACAATGTACATCTTTATGTGAAGTCCACACTCACATCATGTTTGTTTGACGGCGTGTAGCGGCATCGGCGCCCCTTTTGGCTTAACGGCTGGCGCACGACTCCCCCATGTTGCCGCGGTGCCGCACTGCTTCCAGCCTCCTTCGCCTCTAATTCTGGTAGAGCGATAAGAGGACTCGCTTCGAATCACCCACAATGGATCTGCCTCCACTTCAACTCGGCCTCCACTCGTTGATCGACGATGTTATACACGAGATTTTGTTCCGCATCCCATGGGATAATCCGACAAGCCTTGTCCATGCCTTCGTCGTCTGCACCACCATGTTCGAGCCTATCTTTGACGGTGCCCTTTTTTCACGACTGTCGGGCCTTCCATGGGATGCCCACGGTCTTGGGCTACCTCCACAACAAATCCTATGAAAGAAACGATGTCTCTCAATTCATTCCCACCAGAGCCTTTTGCACACTCGTTTGCGAGAACGAAGACTGGGATGCGGTCAAATCCCGCCATGCCTGTGTCCTCTTCTACACGCCCGAGGAGAAGGATACGGATTTCATCGTTTGGGACCCCATCACGGCAACTAGATGGTGAGTTCCACCTACTCCAAGCTCTTGAAGATACTTTCTGCAGGAGAGGAGATAGCCTAGATGGTCACGGACCTCTGCGCCAAGGACTATTGCGACCCCTGGGCTACCATGGCGGTCCCATCCTCATGGCTTTCGTCGGCTCCAACGTGGTAGAGAAGACCTTGTTTGCCTCCGTTTACTCATCCAAGACAACCGAGTGGAGCGAAATGATCTCGGTTGAGAACCAGAGTGGCATCGTTACGTATCCGTTTGACACCATCTTGCATCTGTATGCCATTGGAGACGGGGCACACTGTGGTTGGGGGAAAGAAAGTGTATATCCCCATAACGTGGGGCTACTACAACATGAAAATAGTGATGTCCAATGTGGGCAAGCACGAAATTTCACTTATTAATTGGTAGGGCTAAGGTATTTTGCGTTTTCTTGTTTTACTTTGTTTCATTACTATTTTCCATCCTTCTGTATTAGGTCATTTCTTCACCGGTTTTCTGTGGTTTTCGTGGTTTTCTTTTCTTCTTCAGTGACTTTTTATGGGTTTCTTTGGTTTTTATTTGTTGTGTTTTGGCGTTTCTTCATCAGTTTTGTGTGTGTGTTTCCCACGTATGTCTACTTTTACACAATGTACATTTTTAAGTGTAATCCCCACTGGTAGCCTGTTCGTTCGATGACATGCAGCGGCATGGCGCCCCTTTCGGCTCAACGGGTGGCGCACCGCTAGTCCATGCCGTCGCGACGCCACACTCCTTCCAACCTCCACCCCTTTGCCGCTAATGTTGATAGAGCGATAGGGCAACTCGGCCCCAGCCACCCGCCATGAATCCGCCTCCACCGCAACTCAGCCTCCACTTGCTGATTAACAACGCTATCCACGAAATTTTGTTCTGCATCCCGTCGGATGACCCGATGAGCCCCATCCATGCCTCTGTTGTCTGCCACCTTGCTTGAGATCATCTCTTACCCCAATTTTTTTCACGACTACCGGGCCTTCCACGGGACGCCCCCGATCTTGGGATACCTCCACAACAATTCCTACGAGTGCCACGACGTTGCTCAATTTGTACCCACCGGAGCGTTCTGCCCACTCATTTGCGAGCTCGAAGACTAGGATGCGGTCGACTCCCACCATGGTCGCCTCCTCTTCTACACACCCCGGGAGAAGGATACAGATTTCATTGTTTGGGACCCCATCAACGGAAACTGGTGGGTGATTTCCACTGACTCCTATCTATTTAAGATAGTTTGTGGTGGAGAGGTGATAACCTGGATGGTTGCAGTCCTCTGTGCCAGGGATTGTTGAGACCACTTGTGCTACCATGATGATCCCTTCCTCTTATCTTTCGTACGCTCCAACGTGGTAGAAAAAGACCGTGTTCACCTCCGTGTACTCATCCGAGACTACCGGGTGGAGCAAAATGATCTCGGTTGAGAACCCGAATGCCATTGTTACTTATCGGTTTGACACCATTTTGCATCCGTGTGCCATTGAGTAGATGGGGCACACCGCGGTTGCAGGAAAAAGAAAATTCTCTTTGCCATGAAGTGTGGCTACTAGAGCATGAAAATAGTGATGTATAATGTGGGCGAGCAAGAACTTTCACTCGTTAATTTGCAGGATTGCAATTTTTCATGCTTTCTTTTTTTCCTATTTTACTTTGTTTGTTTACCGATTTTCGTCTTTCTGTTTTAGTTCACTTATTCACCGGGTTTCCATGGTCTTCATGGTTATCTTCGCTTCTTCGTGTTTTTTATGGTTCTTTACAGTTTTTGTTGGTTGGTTTTTGGCGTTTCTTCACCAGTATCTTTGTGTGTGTGTTTCTACACATGTCTACCTTTACAGAATGTACATTTTTATGTGAAGTCCACACTCACAGTCTGTTTGTTCGACGACACATAGCGGCAGCGGCGCCACTCTTGGCTCAATGGCTGGCGAATGATTCCCCCATGTTGCTGCGGTGCCGCACTACTTTCAGCCGCCATCGCTCATGCTTATAGAGTGATAGGGCGAATTTCCCCCAACCACCAAGAATGAATCCACCTCCACTTCAACTCAGCCTCCACTCGCTGATCGACAACGTTATCCACGAGATTTTGTCCTGCATCCTGTCGGGTGGCCCGACGATCCTCGTCCACACCTTCGTCTTCTGCACCACCTTGCTGGAGATAATCTTTGACCCCACCTTTTTTCGTGACTACATGGCCTTCCACGGGACACCCATGAACTTGGGCCGCCTCAATAACAAATCCTACGAGAGCAACGACGTCGCTCAATTCTTTACCACTGGAGCCTTCTGCACACTCGTTTGCGATCACCGAGAATTGGATGTGGTTGACTCCCACCATGTACCCATTCTCTTCTATGGGCCTGGGGAGAAGGATACTGCTTTCATCATTTGGACCCCATCACTAACCACTTGCAGGTGATTTCCACCGACTCCAAGCTATTGAAGATTCTTTGTGCTTGTGAGGAGATAACCTGGATGGTCGTGGACCTCTGCGCCACGGACTATTGCGACCACTTGGGCTGACGGTCCCTTCCTCGTGGCTTTCGTTTGCTCCAACGTGGTAGAAAAGACCATGTTCACCTCCGTTTACTCATCCGAGACTACCGAGTGGAGTGAAATGATCTCAGTTGAGAATCAGAGTGTCGTTGTTACATATTTGTTTGGCACCATCTTGCATCTGTATGTCACTGAGGAGATGGGGGCACACCATGGTTGGGGAGAAGAAAGTCTATTTCCTGATCAAGTAGGGCAACCGCGACATGAAAATAGTGATGTATGATGTGGGCTTTCACTAATTCATTTGTAGGACCATGGTTTCCTGTGTTTTCTTTGGTTTTTCCTTTTTACTTCGTTTCATTACTGGTTTTTCAACTTACTGTTTTAGTTCATTTCTTTACCGGTTTTTCGTGGTTTTCATTATTTTCTTTGCTTATTTTTCATGGGTTTCTTTGGTTTTTCTTTGTTGGGTGTCGGTATTTCTTCACCAGTTTCTTTGTGTGTGTTTCCCACACATGTCTATTTTTACACAATTTTAAGTGTGATCCTCTTTGGTTGCCTGTTCGTTTGATGGTACGTGCTGGGGGTGGCTCCCCTTACGGCTCGACAGACGGTGCACGGCTCCCCCCATGCTGCCGTGGTGCCACACTGCTTCCAGCCTCTGCCGCTTATGCTGATAGAGCGATAGGTGGACTCGCCCCCAACAACCCGCAATGTATCCCCCTCCACCGCAACTCAGCCTCCACCTGCTGATCGATGGTGTTATCCATGAGATTTTGTTCCGCATCCCGTCAGATGACCCAACGAGACCCGTACACACCTCCGCCGTCTGCACCACCTTGCTTGAGATCATCTCCTACCCCACTTTTTTTCGTGACTACCGATCCTTCCATGGGACGCCCCCGATCTTGGGCTACCTCCACAAAAAATCCTATGAGATCCACAACGTCACTCAATTCCTTCTCACCGGAACTTGCCGCTCACTTGTTTGCAAGCACTGATATTGGGATGCGGTCGACTCCCGCCATTGTTACATCCTCTTCTACATGCCTGGGGAGTAGGATACATATTTCATTGTTTGGAACCCCATTACCGATAACCAATGGGCGATTTCCACCGAATCAAAGCTATTGAAGACACTCAGTGCTGGAAAAGAAATAACCTAGATGGTCATGGTCCTCTACGCCAAGTACTATTGCTACCACCTGGGCTACCATGATGGTCCCTTCCTTGTGGCTTTTGTCGTCTCCAACGTGGTAGAAAAGACCATCTTTGCCTCCGTTTACTCATCCGTGACTACCGCGTGGAGCGAAATGATCTTAGTTGAAAACCTGAATGCCGTCATTACTTACTCATTTGGCACCATTTTGTATCCATGCGCCATTGAGTAGACGGGGCACATTGCGGTTGCAGAAAAGAAAGTCTCTTTCCCGTCAAGTGTGGCTACTGAAGCATGAAAATAGTGATGTACAATGTGGGCGAGCAAGAACTTTCACTTGTTAATTTGCAGGATTACAATTTTACGCCTTTTCTTCGGCATTTCTTGTTTTAGTTTGTTTGTTTACTGGTTTCGTCTTTCTGTTATAGTTCATGTGTTCACTGATTTTCCGTGGTCTTCATGGTTTTCTTTGATTCTTCACTGATTTTTTGTGGTTCTCTTCAGTTTTTCTTTGTTGTTTGTTGGCGTTTCTTCACCGTTATATTTGTGTGTTTTCTACACATGTCTACTTCTACACAATGTACATTTTTATGTGAAGTCCACACTCGCATCTTGTTTGTTCGACAGCATGTAGCGGCATTGGCGCCCCTTTTGGCTCAATGGCCGGCGCACGATTCCCCCATGTTGCCGCGGTGCCGCACTGCTTCCAGCGTCCTCCACCTCTAATGCTGGTAGAGCGATAGGATGACTCGCCTCCAACCACCCACAACGGATCTGCCTCCACAGCAACTAGGCCTCCACTCATTGATCGACAACAATATCCGCGAGATTTTGTTCCGCATCCCATCGGATAATCCGACAAGCCTCGTCCATGCTTTTGCCGTCTGCACCACCTTGCTTGAGATTATCTTTGACCATGCCTTTTTTCGCGACTATCGGGCCTTCCATTGGACGCCCACGGTCTTGGGATACCTCCACAACAAATCCCATGAAAGCAACGACATTGCTCAATTCGTTCCCAACAGAGCCTTATGCACACTCGTTTGCAAGAAGGAAGACTGGGATGCGGTCGAATCCCGCCATGCCCACGTCCTCTTATACATGACCGAGGAGAAGGATACAAATTTCATTGTTTGGGATCCCATCATGACAACCAGCGGGTGAGTTCCACCTACTCTAAGCTATTGAATATACTTTCTACAGGATATATAGGAGATAACCTGGATGGTCACGGACCTCTGCGCCAAGGACTATTGCGACCCCTGGGCTACCATGGCGGTCCCATCCTCGTGGCTTTCGTCGGCTCCAACATGGTAGAGAAGATCATGTTTGCCTCTGTTTACCCATCCGAGACAACCGACTGGAGCGAAATGATCTCAGTTGAGAACCAAAGTACCGTCATTACGTTTCCATTTGAAACCATCTTGCATATGTATGCCATTGAGCAGACGGGGTACACTGCGGTTGGGGGAAACAAAGTGTGAAAGAACATGCGGTGCCCCCATCTTTGGTTTTGGTAATTGATGACAATCTCTATGGACTAAAGGTTGCCTTGAGTTATATTTGAAGGTTTTGTCTGTAGGCTTTTCTTGGAGTACATGTGTTGGTTTCAAGGAGAGTTGGTGTCGACCAAGGTGCTATTCAAGGAATTATCCAAAGATTGGTCATGTGAGTGTTGAGCTTATTGAAAGCATGTCTTGAAGAAGAGGACTATGTGATCATTCATGTCTACCTTCAAGACATCATCCAAATGAAGAGAATTGGAAAGATTCAAGGTTGATCAAGATTAAGTCAAGAATGAATCAAGTTGATCAACACACAAAGCATACAAGATGTACTGAGGGATCAAGTGATCCCATGGTATGGTAAGCATTATCCATTACGGTTTGTTTGCTAACCCATGGTTTTCGTGAGAGTTCTTTGTGGGGTTAGATTGCGATGTGCAAGTTCAAGTGGAGCATCATGAAGAGATCAAATGCTTGAAGCTTGCCGTCCATTATGGTAACAATGGATTTATGAAGATGTGCCGAAGAGTGGCTCACCCATAGTGGAGTATGGGGGAGCAATCAACTAGTCTTCATCGAGCCAACACAATCAAGAAAGGTGGTCCAACTTGAGGAAGTCAAGATCATCATCATCTAGCTCAAGTGGACTATGTGCAAGACAAAGGTTTGCCCTTGATAGGTTTTCTATTTTACCGGTCTCATAGTGGTGGTTGGGAGACCGGGTTATAGGATCGATTGCCGTACTATCAAGGGGGGCTATCGATGAGTAGCTTGATCGTATCGTTCGTAGAGAGCTCAAACCATTGCATCCTTGCATCATCTTTCTTGGTTCTTGTTTGGTTCGCTTTTGTGAGTCTTAGAGGTTATGGTCATCTTGATGACAAGCTCGAGTTCATCGAAAACAGGTATCACATGCATCTTCTATGATGTTTTCGATGTTGGAGGTTTTGTCGGTTCTTCTCGGATGAAGGTTTCACTCCTCTAGTTGTTAGGCATACCTCCCCTGCCTCTTCTATCGGTTGGAGGCTTGAGTTTGCTCAATTCGGAGCACTTATGAAGAAGTTATGGCAGTTCTGGTTTTCTCCCTACGGTAGTACCGCGGTGGGCAGCGGTAGTACCGCTTGTAGCGTCAAGCGGTAGTACCGCTCCAGCACCGCTCTACTACCGCCTCGATTTTGGGTCCTGCACTTTTCGTGTCGGGTTTAGCAGTAGTTGCACAGTAGTAAGGCACGGCAGTTCCGCCTACCGCCTATAAGCAGTAGTACCGCTCCGGTCGGGCGGTAGTACCGCTACTGCATTACTGCTGTCGTACTCTACTCTGCCCTGCCTCTTTTGGTCCCGTGTTCTGCTCCTCCAGCGGTAGTACCGCTGGGGTGAGCGGTAGTACCGCTTATATGCGGTACTACCGCCCCAAGGTTCATGTTTTGTAGCTCCATTTCCCTGCTTCTTCCGCCCGAGCGGTAGTACCGCTCGTGTGCGGGCTGAGCACATAACGGTTGGATTTTTCCCCTCCTATAAAAGGGGGTCTTCTTCCCCAATGAACCATATCCTTTGAGCTCGTGTTCTTCCCTCATTGTTGACCTTCTTCGAGCTTGCTAACTCTCAATCCCTCCATGGATTCTTGCTAGTTTTTGAGGGAAAAGAGAGAGGAGATCTAGATCCACATTTCCACCAATCACTTTCTCCTCTTTGTGAGGGGACCTGATACGTCTCCGTCGTATCTATAATTTTTTATTGTTCCATGCCAATATTCTACAACTTTTATATACTTTTGGCAACTTTTTATACTATTTTTGGGACTAACATATTGATCCAGTGCCCAGTGCCAATTCCTGTTTGTTGCATGTTTTTTGTTTCGCAAAATATCCATATCAAACAGAATCCAAACGGGATAAAAACCGACGGAGATTTTTTTTGGAATATATATGATTTTTGGGAAGAAAAATCCACATGAAACGATGCCCGAGGCAGCCACGAGACAGGGGGCGCGCCCCTGACCCTCATGGCCACCCCGTAAGGCGGTTGATGCCCTTATTTCGCCGCAATAAAGCTAATATCCGGATAGAGATCGTGTTAAAATTTCAGCCCAATTGGAGTTACGGATCTCCAGGAATATAAGAAATGGTGAAAGGGTAGAATCTGAGAACGCAGAAACAGAGAGAGACAGAGAGACAGATCCAATCTCGGAGGGGCTCTCGCCCCTCCCATGCCATGGAGGCCATGGACCAGAGGGAAAACCCTTCTCCCATCTAGAGAGGAGGTCAAGGAAGAAGAAGAAGGAGGGGGGGCTCTATCCCCCTCGCTTCCGGTGGCACCGGAGTGCCACCGGGGGCCACCATCATCACCGCAATCTTCACCAACAACTTCACCGCCATCATCACCAAGTCTTCCCCCTCTATGCAGCGGTGTAACCTCTCTCTTACCCGCTGTAACCTCTACTTAAACATGGTGCTCAACGCTATATATTATTTCCCAATGATGTATGGCTAACCTATGGTGTTTCAGTAGATCCGATCTGTCCCATGGGTTATTTGATGATCGTGATTGGTTTGAGTTGCATGTTTTATTATTGGTGCTGTCCTATGGTGCTCTCTATGTCGCGCAAGCGTGAGGGATTCCCGATGTAGGGTTTGCAATATGTTCATGATTTGCTTATGGTGGGTGGCGTGAGTGATAGAAACACATACCCGAGTAAGTAGGTTGTTTGCATATGGGATAAAGAGGACTTGATACTTTAATGCTATGGTTGGGTTTTACCTTAATGATCTTTAGTAGTTGCAGATGCTTGCTAGAGTTCCAATCATAAGTGCATATGATCCAAGTAGAGAAAGTATGTTAGCTTATGCCTCTCCCTCATATAAAATTGCAATAATGATTACCGGTCTAGTTATCGATTGCCTAGGGACAAATAACTTTCTCGTAACAAAAAGCTCTTTACTAAAACTAACTTAGTTGTGTCTTTATCTAAACAGCCCCTACATTTTATTTATGTAATCTTTATTATCTTGCAAACCTATCCAACAACACCTACAAAGTACTTCTAGTTTCATACTTGTTCTAGGTAAAGCGAACATCAAGCGTGCGTAGAGTTGTATCGGTGGTCGATAGAACTTAAGGGAATATTCGTTCTGCCTTTAGCTCCTCGTTGGGTTCGACACTCTTACTTATCGAAAACTGTTGCGATCCCCTATACTTGTGGGTTATCAGAACCCCTTGGATCTAGATCTTGGAGTTCTTGGTGCTCTCCTTCTTGTTCTTCCTCTCATTTTCCTCCCTAGCATTAGTTGCTTCGGTGGGATTTGAGAGAGAAGGACTTGGCACTCCGTGTGCCCTTGCCATTGCATTTGGTGCATGGTTTGAGTTCTCCACGGTGATACGTGGAAGTTACAAGTTGAGAAGCTTATTACTCTTGGGTGCTTGGTGCCCTTGAGCTTGTTCCTCTTGGGTGCTTGGGCACCCTAGATGGTTGGTGGTGTTCGGAGCTCAATCATTGTGGTGTAGAGCTCCGAGCAAGCCTCGGGGTCTCCAATTAGGTTGTGGAGATCGCCCCGAGCAATTTGACAGGTTTCGGTGACTGCCCCCAAGGGTTGCCAAAGTGTACGGGTACGGTGACCGCCCCCAAGGGTTGCCATTTGTACGGGTTCGGTGACCGCCCTCAAGGGTCCCTTAGTGAAATCACGGCATCTTGCATTGCACGAGGGCGTGAGGAGATTATGGTGGCCCTAGTGGCTTCTTGGGGAGCATTGTGCCTCCACACCGCTCCAAACGGAGATTAGCATCCGCAAGGGTGTGAACTTCGGGATACATCATCGTCCACGCGTGCCTCGGTTATCTCTTACCAGAGCCCTTTACTTATGCACTTTACTTTGTGATAGCCATATTGTTTCTTGTCATATTTCTTGCTATCACTTAGTAATTTATCTTGCTTAGCATAAGTTGTTGGAGCACATAGGTGAGCCTAGTTGTTGTATGTTTTGTGCTTGACAAATTAACCACTAGGTTTATTCCGCATTTGTTCAAGCCTCAACCGTAAATATTTTAAAAACGCCTACTCACGCCCCTCTAGGCAACATCCATGATCTTTCAAAGTGTATATCCCCATAAAGTGGGGCTAATATAGCATGAAACTAGCGATGTACAATGTGGGCGAGCAAGAAATTTCACTTATTAATTGGTAGGGCTAAGGTATTTTGCGTTTTCTTTGGGTTTTCCTGTTTTACTTTGTTTCATTACTATTTTCCATCTTTCTATTTTAGTTCATTTCTTCACCTGTTTTCTGTGGTTTTCATGGTTTTCTTTGATTCTTCACTGATTTTTATGGTTTTCTTTGGTTTTTCTTTGTTATGTTTTGGCATTTCTTCATCGGTTTTTTGTGTGTGTTTCCCACATATGTCTACTTTTACACAATGTACAATTTCAAGTGCAGTCCCCACTGGTAGCCTGTTCGTTCGACGGCACGCAGCGGTGTGGCGCCCCTTTCGGCTCAATGGGTGACGCACCGCTACTCCATGCTGCCGTGACACCACACTGCTTCCAACCTCCGCCCCTTTGCCACTAATGCTGATAGAGCGATAGGGCAACTCGCCCCCAACCACCCGCCATGAATCCACCTCCACCGCAACTCAGCCTCCACTCGCTGATCAACGATGCTATCCACGAGATTTTGTTCCGCATCCCGTCAGAGAGCCCCGTCCATGCCTCCGCCGTCTGCCACCTTGCTTGAGATCATCTCTTACCCCGCTTTTTTTGTGTGGCTGCTAGGCCTTCCACGGGACGCCCCCGGTCTTGGGCTACCTCCACAACAATTCCTACGAGAGCCATGATGTTGCTCAATTTGTTCCCAACGAAGCTTTCTGCCCACTCATTTGCGAGCACGGAGACTAGGATGTGGTGGACTCCCGCCATGGTCGCGTCCTCTTCTACACACCCCGGGAGAAGGATACATATTTCATCGTTTGGGACCCCAGCAACGACAAACAGCGAGTGATTTCCACCGACTACAAGCTATTTAAGATACTTTGTGATGGACAGGAGATAACCTGGATGGCCGCAGTCCTCTGTGCCAACAACTGTTGCGACCACCTAGGCTACCATGATGGTCCCTTCCTCTTATCTTTCATGGGCTCCAACGTGGTAGGTCTTAATAACCCACAAGTATAGGGGATCAATTGTAGCCTCTTTCGATAAGTAAGAGTGTCGAACCCAACGAGGAGCTGAAGGTAGAACACATATTCCCTCAAGTTCTATCGACCACCGATACAACTCTACGCACGCTTAACGTTCGCTTTACCTAGAACAAGTATGAAACTAGAAGTACTCTGTAGGTGTTGTTGGATAGGTTTGCAAGATAATAAAGAGCGCGTAAATAAAAAGTAGGGATTCTTTAGATGCAGACACAACTAAGTTAGTTTTAGTAGAGAGCTTGTTGTCACACAAGAAGGTTATTTGTCCCTAGGCAATCGATAACTAGACCGGTAATCGTTATTGCAATTTTATTTGAGGGAGAGGCATAAGCTAACATACTTTCTCTACTTGGATCATATGCACTTATGATTGGAACTCTAGCAAGCGTCCGCAACTACTAAAGATCATTAAGGTAAAACCCAACCATAGCATTAAAGTATCAAGTCCTCTTTACTCCCATATGCAAACAACCTACTTACTCGGGTATGTGCTTCTGTCACTCACGCCACCCACCATAAGCAAATCATGAACGTATTGCAACACCCTACAGCGGGGATCCCTCACGCTTGCGCGACACGGAGAGCACCATAGGACATCACCAATAATAAAAATGCAACTCAAACCAATCACGATCATCAATTAACCCATAGGACAAAACGGATCTACTCAAACATCATAGGATAGCCATACATCATTGGGAAATAATATATAGAGTTGAGCACCATGTTTAAGTAGAGATTACAGCGGGTAAAAGAGGGGTTACACCGCTGCATAGAGGGGGGAAGTGTTGGTGATGACGGCGGTGAAGTTGTTGGTGAAGATTGTGGTGACGATGATGGCCTCGGTGGCACTCCGGTTCCATCGGAAGCGAGGGGGGAGAGCACCCCTCCTTCTTATTCTTCCTTGACCTTCTCCCTAGATGGGAGAAGGGTTTCCCCTCTGGTCCATGGTCTCCATGGCATGGGAGGGGCGAGAGCCCCTCCGAGATTGGATCTCGCTCTCTGTCTCTCTCTGTTTCTGCGTTCCTCGATTCTGCCCTTTCACCGTTTCTTAAATTCCCGGAGATCCGTAATTCCGATTGGGCTGAATTTTGGACACCATTTCTATCTGGATATTAGCTTTCTTGCGGCAAAAGAAGGGCACCAACCGCTTTACGAGGCGGCTACGAGGGTTCAGGGCGCGCTTGACCCCCTGGGTCGCGCCCCCGCCTCGTGGCCCCCTCGGGCATCGTCTCGCGTTGATTCTTCTTCCCAAAAATCACATATATTCCAAAAAATCTCCGTCAGTTTATATCCCGTTTGGACTCCATTTGATATGGATTTTCTGCGAAACAAAAAACATGCAACAAACAGAAACTGGCAGTAGGCACTGGATCAATATGTTAGTCCCAAAATAGTATAAAAAGTTGCCAAAAGTATGTGAAAGTTGTATAATATTGGCATGGAACAATCAAAAATTATAGATACGATGGAGACGTTGTTGGGGAATGTAGTAATTTCAAAAAAATTCCTACGCACACGCAAGATCATGGTTATGCATAGCAACGAGAGGGGAGAGTGTTGTCTACGTACCCTCGTAGACCGAAAGCGGAAGCGTTTGCACAACGCGGTTGATGTAGTCATACGTCTTCACGTCCCGACCGATCAAGCACCGAAACTATGGCACCTCCGAGTTCTAGCACACGTTCAGCTCGATGATGATCCCCGGACTCCGATCCAGCAGAATGTCGGGGAAGAGTTCCGTCAGCATGACGGCGTGGTGACGATATTGATGTTCTACCGACGCAGGGCTTCGCCTAAGCACCGCTACAGTATTATTGAGGTGGACTATGGTGGAGGGGGGCACCGCACACGGCTAAGAGACGATCAATTTGATCAACTTGTGTGTCTAGAGGTGCCCCCTGCCCCTGTATATAAAGGAGCAAGGGGGGAGGCAGCCGGCCTAGGAGGAGGGCGCGCCAAGGGGGGAGTCCTACTCCCACCGGGAGTAGGACTCCTCCTTCCCTTGTTGGAGTACGAGAGAAGGAAAGAGGGGGAGAGGAACAAGGAAAAGGGGGCTTCACCCCTTGTCCAATTCGGACCAGAGGGGCGCGCGCGCCTCCTTCCTTTTGGCCTCTCTCCTCTATTCCTGTATGGCCCAATAAGGCCCATATACTCCCCGACGAATTCCCGTAACTCTCCGGTACTCCGAAAAATACCCGAATCACTCAGAACCTTTTCGATGCCCGAATATAGTCGTCCAATATATCGATCTTTACGTCTCGACCATTTCGAGACTCCTTGTCATGTCCCCGGTCTCATCTCGGACTCCAAACTCCTTCGGTACATCAAAACTTATAAACTCATAATATAACTATCATCGAAACCTTAAGCGTGCGGAACCTACGGGTTCGAGAACAATGTAGACATGACCGAGCCACGTCTCCGGTCAATAACCAATAGCAGAACCTGGATGCTCATATTGGCTCCCACATATTTTACGAAGATCTTTATCGGTCAAACCGCATAACAACTTACGTTGTTCCCTTTGTCATCGGTATGTTACTTGCCCGAGATTCGATCGTCGGTATCTCAATACCTAGTTCAATCTCGTTACCGGCAAGTCTCTTTACTCGTCCGTAACACATCATCCCGCAACTAACTCATTAGTTGCAATGCTTGCAAGGCTTTAAGTGATGTGCATTACTGAGAGGGCCCAGAGATACCTCTCCGACAATCGGAGTGACAAATCCTAATCTCGAAATACGCCAACCCAACAAGTACCTTTGGAGACACCTGTAGAGCACGTTTATAATCACCTAGTTACGTTGTGATGTTTGGTAGCACACAAAGTGTTCCTCCGGTAAACGGGAGTTGCATAATCTCATAGTCATAGGAACATGTATAAGTCATGAAGAAAGCAATAGCATCAAACTAAACGATCAAGTGCTAAGCTAACGGAATGGGTCAAGTCAATCACATCATTCTCCTAATGATGTGATCCCATTAATCAAATGACAACTCATGTCTATGGTTAGGAAACATAACCATCTTTGATCAACGAGCTAGTCAAGTAAAGGCATACTAGTGACACTCTGTTTGTCTATGTATTCACACATGTATTATGTTTCCGGTTAATACAATTCTAGCATGAATAATAAACATTTATCATGATATAAGGAAATAAATAATAACTTTATTATTGCCTCTAGGGCATATTTCCTTCAGTCTCCCACTTGCACTAGAGTCAATAATCTAGTTCACATCACCATGTGATTTAATACCAATAGTTCACATCACCATGTGATTAACACCCATAGTTCACATCGACATGTGATCAACACCCAAAGGGTTTACTAGAGTCAATAATCTAGTTCACATGGCTATGTGATTAACACCCAAAGAGTACTAAGGTGTGATCATGTTTTGCTTGTGAGAGAAGTTTAGTCAACGTGTCTGCCACATTCAGATCCGTACGTATTTTGCAAATTTCTATGTCAACAATGCTCTGCACGGAGCTACTCTAGCTAATTGCTCCCACTTTCAATATGTTTCCAGATTGAGACTTAGAGTCATCTGGATCAGTGTCAAAACTTGCATCGACGTAACCCTTTACGACGAACCTTTTGTCACCTCCATAATCGAGAAACATATCCTTACTCCACTAAGGATAATTTTGACCAATGTCCAGTGATCTACTCCTAGATCACTATTGTACTCCCTTGCCAAACTCAGGGCAGGGTATGCAATAGGTCTGGTATACAGCCTGGCATACTTTATAGAACCTATGGCTGAGGCATAGGGAATGACTTTCATTCTCTCTCTATCTTCTGCCGTGGTCGGGTTTTGAGTCTTACTCAACTTAACACCTTGTAAGACAGGCAAGAACTCCTTTTTGACTGTTCCATTTTGAACTACTTCAAAATCTTGTCAAGGTATGTACTCATTGAAAAACATATCAAGCGTCTTGATCTATCTCTATAGATCTTGATGCTCAATATGTAAGCAGCTTCACTGAGGTCTTTCTTTCAAAAAACTCCTTTCGAACATTCCTTTATGCTTTGCATAATAATTCTACATTATCTCTGATCAACAATATGTCATTCACATATACTTATCAGAAATGTTGTAGTGCTCCCACTCACTTTCTTGTAAATACAGGCTTCACCACAAGTCTGTATAAAACTATATGCTTTGATCAACTTATCAAAGCATATATTCCAACTCCGAGATGCTTGTACCAGTCCATAGATGGATCACTGGAGCTTGCATATTTTGTTAGTACCTTTAGGATTGACAAAACCTTCTGGTTGCATCATATACAACTCTTCTTTAATAAATCCATTAAGGAATGCAGTTTTGTTTATCCACTTGCCAGATTTCATAAAATGCGACAATTGCTAACATGATTCGGACAGACTTAAGCATAGATACGAGTGAGAAACTCTCATCGTAGTCAACACCTTGAACTTGTCGAAAAACCTTTTTGCGACAATTCTAGCTTTGTAGATAGTGATACTACTATCAGTGTCCGTCTTCCTCTTGAAGATCCATTTAATCTCAACGGCTCGCCGATCATTGGGCAAGTCAATCAAAGTCCATACTTTGTTCTCATACATGGATCGCATCTCAGATTTCATGGCCTCAAGCCATTTCACGGAATCTGGGCTCATCATCGCTTCCTCATAGTTCGCAAGTTCGTCATGGTCAAGTAACATGACCTCCAGAACAGGATTACCGTACCACTCTGGTGCGGATGTCACTCTGTTTGATCTACGAAGTTCTGTAGTAACTTGATCTGAAGTTTCATGATCATCATCATTAACTTCCTCTCTTTTTGGTGTAGACATCACTGGAACTGATTTCTGTGATGAACTATTTTCCAATTCGGGAGAAGGTACAATTACCTTATCAAGTTCCATTTTCCTCCCACTCACTTCTTTCGAGAGAAACTCCTTCTCTAGAAAGGATCCATTCTCAGCAACGAATATCTTGCCTTCGGATCTGTGTTAGAAGGTGTACCCAACAATTTCTTTTGGGTATCCTATGAAGACCACTTCTCCGATTTGGGTTTGAGCTTATCAGGTTGAAATTTTTTCACATAAGCATTGCAACCTCAAACTTTAAGAAACAACAGCTTAGGTTTCTTGTCAAACCATAGTTCATACGGTGTCGTCTCAACGGATTTAGATGGTGCCCTATTTAACGTGAATGTGGTTGTCTCTAATGCATAACCCCAAAACGATAGCAGTAAATTAGTAAGAGATGTCATAGATCACACCATATCTAATAAAGCACGGTTACGACGTTCGGACACACCATTACACTGTGGTGTTCCAGGTGGCGTGAGTAGTGAAACTATTTCACATTGTTTTAACTGAAGGCCAAACTCGTAACTCAAATATTTTACTTCTGCGATCATATCGTAGAAACTTTTATTTTGTTATGATGATTCTCCACTTCACTCTGAAATTCTTTGAACTTTTCAAATGTTTCATACTTGTGTTTCATCAAGTAGATATACTCATATCTGCTCAAATCATCTGTGAAGATCAGAAAATAATGATACCTGCCGCGAGCTTCAATATTCATCGGACCACATACATCAGTATGCATGATTTCCAACAAATCTGTCGCTTGTTGCATTGTTCCGGAGAACGGAGTCTTAGTCATCTTGCCCATGAGGCATGGTTCGCAAGCATCAACTGATTCATAATCAAGTGATTCCAAAAGTCCATCAGCATGGAGTTTCTTCATGCGCTTTACACCAATATGACCTAAACGGCAGTGCCACAAATAAGTTGCACTATCATTATTAACTTTGCATCTTTTGGTTTCAATATTATGAATATGTGTATCACTACGATCGAGATCCAACGAACCATTTTCATTGGGTGTGTAACCATATATGTAAACAGAACAACAATTTATTCTCTTATTTAAATGAATAACTGTATTGCAATAAACATGATCAAATCATATTCATGCTCAACGCAAACACCAAATAATATTTATTTAGGTTCAACACTAATCCCGAAAGTATAGGGAGTGTGCGATGATGATCATATCAATCTTGGAACCACTTCCAACACACATCGTCACTTCACCCTTAACTAGTCTCTGTTCATTCTTCAACTCCCGTTTCGAGTTACTACTCTTAGCAACTGAACCAGTATCAAATACTGGGGGGTTGCTATGAACACTAGTAAAATACACATCAATAATCCGTATATCAAATATACCTTTGTTCATTTTGCCATCCTTATTATCCGCCAAATACTTGGGGCAGTTCCGCTTCCAGTGACCAGTCCCTTTGCAGTAGAAGCACTTAGTCTCAGGCTTAGGACCAGACTTGGGCTTCTTCACTTGAGCAGCAACTTGCTTGCCGTTCTTCTTGAAGTTCCCCTTCTTCCCTTTGCCCTTTTCTTGAAACTAGTGGTCTTTTCTACCATCAACACTTGATATTTTTCTTGATTTCTACCTTCGTTGATTTCAGCATTACGAAGAGCTTGGGAATCGTTTCCATTATCCCTTGCATATCATAGTTCATCACGAAGTTCTACTAACTTGGTGATGGTGACTAGAGAATTCTGTCAATCACTATCTTATCTCAAAGATTAACTCCCACTTGATTCAAGCGATTGTAGTACCCAGACAATCTAAGCACATGCTCACTGCTTGAGCTATTCTCCTCCATCTTTTAGCTATAGAACTTGTTGGAGACTTCATATCTCTCAACTCGGGTATTTGCTTGAAATATTAACTTCAACTCCTAGAACATCTCATATGGTCCATGACGTTCAAAATGTCTTTGAAGTCCCGATTCTAAGCCATTTAAGCATGGTGCACTAAACTATCAAGTAGTCATCATATTGAGCTAGCCAAACGTTCATAACGTCTGCATCTGCTCCTGCAATAGGTATGTCACCTAGCGGTGCATTAAGGACATAATTCTTCTGTGCAGCAATGAGGATAACCCTCATATCAAGGATCCAATCCGCATCATTGCTACTAACATTTTTCAACATAATTTTTCTCTAGGAACACAATAAACTGGGAGCAATATCGCGAGCTATTGATCTACAACATAGATATGCTAATACTACCAGGACTAAGTTCATGATAAATTAAAGTTCAATTAATCATATTACTTAAGAACTCCCACTTAGAAAGACATCCCTCTAATCTTCTAAGTGATCACGTGATCCAAATCAACTAAACCATAACCGATCATCACGTGAAATGGAGTAGTTTTCAATGGTGAACATCACCATGTTGATCATATCTACTATATGATTCACGCTCGACCTTTCGGTCTCAGTGTTCCGAGGCCATATCTGCATATGCTAGGCTTATCAAGTTTAACCTGAGTACTCCGCGTGTGCAAAACTGGCTTGCACCCGTTGTAGATGGACGTAGAGCTTATCACACCCGATCATCACGTGGTTTCTGGGCACGACGAACTTTGGCAACGGTGCATACTCAGGGAGAACACTTTTTATCTTGAAATTTAGTGAGAGATCATCTTATAAAGCTACCGTCGAACTAAGAAAAATAAGATGCATAAAAGATAAACATCACATGCAATCAATATAAGTGATATGATATGGCCATCATCATCTTGTGCTTGTGATCTCCATCTCCGAAGCACCATCATGATCACCATCGTCACCGGCGCGACACCTTGATCACCATCGTAGCATCGTTGTCGTCTCGCCAATCTTATGCTTCCACGACTATCGCTACCGCTTAGTGATAAAGTAAAGCATTACAGCGCAATTGCATTGCATACAATAAAGCGACAACCATATGGCTCCTGCCAGTTGCCGATAACTCGGTTACAAAACATGATCATCTCATACAATAAAATTTAGCATCATGTCTTGACCATATCACATCACAACATGCCCTGCACAAACAAGTTAGACGTCCTCTACTTTGTTGTTGCAAGTTTTACGTGGCTGCTACGGGCTTTAGCAAGAACCGTTCTTACCTACGCATCAAAACCACAACGATAGTTTGTCAAGTTGGTGCTGTTTTAAACTTCGCAAGGACCGGGCGTAGCCACACTTGGTTCAACTAAAGTTGGAGAAACTGACACCCGCCAGCCACCTGTTTGCAAAGCACGTCGGTAGAACCAGTCTTACGTAAGTGTACGCGTAATGTCAGTCCGGGCCGCTTCATCCAACAATATCGCCGAACCAAAGTATGACATGCTGGTAAGCAGTATGACTTATATCGCCCACAACTCACTTGTGTTCTACTCGTGCACAACATCAACGCATAAAACCTAGGCTCGGATGCCACTGTTGGTGAACGTAGTAATTTCAAAAAAAAATCCTACGCACACGCAAGATCATGGTGATGCATAGCAAAGAGAGGGGAGAGTGTTGTCTACGTACCCTCATAGACCGAAAGCGGAAGCATTAGCACAACGCGGTTGATGTAGTCGTACGTCTTCACGGCCCGACCGATCAAGCACCGAAACTACGGCACCTCCGAGTTCTAGCACACGTTCAACTCGATGACGATCCCCGAACTTCGATCCAGCAGAATGTCAGGGAAGAGTTCCGTCAGTACGACAGCATGGTGACGATATTGATGTTCTACCCACGCAGGGCTTCGCCTAAGCACCGCTACAGTATTATCGAGGTGGACTATGATGGAGGGGGCACCGCACACGACTAAGAGACAATCAACTTGATCAACTTGTGTGTCTAGAGGTGCCCCCTGCCCCTGTATATAAAGGAGCAAGGGGGGAGGCGGCCGGCCTAGGAGGAGGGCGCGCCAAGGGGGGAGTCCTACTCCCACCGGGAGTAGGACTCCTCCTTCCCTTGTTGGAGTAGGAGAGAAGGAAAGAGGGGGAGATGAAGAAGGAAAAGGGGGCTGCACCCCTTGTCCAATTCGGACCAGAGGGGGGGGGGGCGCGCGCCTCCTTCCTTTTGGCCTCTCTCCTTTATTCCCGTATGGCCCAAGAAGGCCCATATACTCCCCGGCGAATTCCCGTAACTCTCCGGTACTCCAAAAAATATCCGAATCACTCGGAACCTTTCCGATGTCCGAATATAGTCGTCCAATATATCGATCTTTACGTCTCGACCATTTCGAGACTCCTTGCCATGTCCCCGATTTCATCCGGGACTCCTAACTCCTTCGATACATCAAAACTCATAAACTCATAATATAACTGTCATCAAAACCTTAAGCGTGCGGACCCTACGGGTTCGAGAACAATGTAGACATGACCGAGACACGTCTCCGGTCAATAACCAATAGCGGAACCTGGATGCTCATATTGGCTCCCACATATTTTACGAAGATCTTTATCGATCAAACCGCATAACAACATACGTTGTTTCCTTTGTCATCGGTATGTTACTGTCCCGAGATTCGATCGTCGGTATCTCAATACCTAGTTCAATCTCGTTACCGGCAAGTCTCTTTACTCGTTCCGTAACACATCATCCCGCAACTAACTCATTAGTTGCAATGCTTGCAAGGCTTTAAGTGATGTGCATTACTGAGAGGGCCCAGAGATACCTCTCCGACAATCGGAGTGACAAATCCTAATCCCGAAATACGCCAACCCAACAAGTACCTTCGGAAACACCTGTAGAGCACCTTTATAATCACCCAGTTACGTTGTGACGTTTGGTAGCACACAAAGTGTTCCACCGGTAAACGGGAGTTGCATAATCTCATAGTCATAGGAACATGTATAAGTCATGAAGAAAGCAATAGCAACAAACTAAACGATCAAGTGCTAAGCTAACGGAATGGGTCAAGTCAATCACATCATTCTCCTAATAATGTGATCCTGTTAATCAAATGACAACTCATGTCTATGGTTAGGAAACATAACCATCTTTGATCAATGAGCTAGTCAAGTAGAGGCATACTAGTGACACTCTGTTTGTCTATGTATTCACACATGTATTATGTTTCCGGTTAATACAATTCTAGCATGAATAATAAACATTTATCATGATATAAGGAAATAAATAATAACTTTATTATTGCCTCTAGGGCATATTTCCTTCAGACGTATCAATAGGAAAAGACCATGTTCACGTTTTCTACTCATTTGAGACTACTGAGTGGAGCAAAATGATCTCGGTTGAGAACCCGAATGCCGGCTTTACGTATCGTTTGGCACCATCTTGCATCTATATGCCATCGTGGAGACGGGCCACACTGCATTTGTGTGAAAGAAATTCCATTTCCTCATCAGGCAGGGCTACCAGCGAGTGATGTCCACCGACTCCAAGCTATTTAAGACACTTTGTGATGGAGAGGAGATAACCTGGATGGCCGCGGTCCTGTGTGCCAAGAACTGTTGCGACCACCTAGGCTACCATGACGGTCCCTTCCTCTTATCTTTCATGGGCTCCAACGTGGTAGGAAAAGACCATGTTCACCTTTGTTTACTCATCTGAGACAACTGAGTGAAGCAAAATGATCTCGGTTGAGAACCTGAATGCCGTCGTTACGTATCCGTTTGGCACCATCTTGTATCTATATGCCATTGTGGAGATGGGGCACCTTGCGGTTGTGGGAAAGAAAGTCCATTTCCTCATCAGGTGGGGCTACTGGAGCTTATAAATAGTGATGTACAATGTGAGCGAACAAGAACTTTCACTCGTTAATTCGCCGGACTACTGTTTTCGTCTTTACTTTGATTTTCCCTGTTTTACATCGTTTCTTTACTGCTTTTTCGTCTTTATGTTTTAGTTCATTTCTTCACCGGTTTTTCATGGTTTTCTTCGCTTCTTCGCCGGTTTTTGCTCCTTTTCTTCGATTTTTCTTTCTTTCTTAAATTGGTTTTATTTGGTCTTTGGCATTTCCTCACCGTTTTTTCTGTGTTTGTTTTCTACACATGTCTATTTTTACACAATGTACACTTCTAGTTTAGACGTAGTACATTTTATTGATACTCGTCGACCATTTTTCAGAGACACAATGTACATTTTTAAGAATTCATGTTTTAATATTAAAACTATGTTGAAATTTTTTTAAATACATGTTTGGAACTTTTTTAAATATATGATAAACATTTTTCAAATACATGATGTACATTTTTTTGAATACATGTTTTATGAATATCTTTTCCTCCTTTTCTAATTCTTTTCTTTCCCTTTTGTCAAATAAATCTGAATTTTCATGTACACTTTATGTTTTTCATATACATCAAGAACTTTTTTATACACGTTTAACATTTTGAAAATACATGATTTTTTAAATATTATTTATTTTTTGCACACATTGTACATTGTTGGTATACATGTAAATGATTTTTTATACATTTTATGAATACACAATTAACACCTTTTCAAACACATGATTTTGGACATTTTTCCAAAATGTTATACACACTTTTCAAATATGCATTGATTTTTTATTTAAACTAAGCGATCATTTGTGTAGATTGTATAAACATATCTTAAAAGTGTCATGAACATATTTATGAAACGCCTGAACATTTAAAAAAAATGTAAGTTTCATGTTTTTGAGTGGTAGTTCTTTATAAATTACGCAATTCTTTTACATTGTGTAAACATTTTGTAAAAATGTCAAATACATTTTTTAATGACATGAACATTTTTTAAATGTCAGAAATAGTTTTTTTAATGTTATCAACATTGTTTGAATTAAGTTAACTTGTTTGCAAACTCATGATTTACAGAGATAGTTATTTTTTTCTTTTGGAATATATGTGTTTACAATATTTTCAAAATAATAATGAAATGACATGGGAAAAAAGTAATAACCTAGAAGATATGTGTAATCAAGGGATCGGGCAAGGTCAAAGTGATCTTAGGAGAATAAGGTAGATATTTGGTCTTCTGATTAAATGTCAGTCTATCCAACAAGACTTAAAGTTGTCACAACAATTTAAACTGGTTAAATGTATCTTATGTCTTCTCTGAGAAATTGATTTTTTTTAGAAAAAGAGAATATACCCCCTGCCTTTGCATCTAACTATGGACCCGAAGGTCTATAAAGAACTACTCACGCATAATCGGAGAGGCACCAATGGAAGTGGTGAACCCTTCCGTGATAGTGTCTACGTTGGATCTGGTGGTTTTGGACTCTGAGGCGGCTGGAATTGATTTTCATCGACTCCCCTAGGGTTTCTGGAATATTGCGGTATTTATAGAGGTAAGAGGCGGTTTGGGGGCACCCGAGGTGGGCACAACCCACCAGGGCGCGCCTGGGCCTCCTGGTGCTCTGGTGGGTTGTGCTCCTCTCGGAGCACCCCCCAGGCGCTGCCTTGGCCCATTAGGTGTCTTCTTGTCCATAAAAAATCTCCGTAATGTTTCGTTGCATTTGGACTCCGTTTGGAATTGATTTCATGCGATGTAAAAAACATGCCAAAAAAAGCAACTGGCACTTGGCACTATGTCAATAGATTAGTACCAAAAATTAATATAAAATGATTATAAAACATTCAAGATTGATAATATAACGGCATGAAAAAATCAAAAATTATATATACATTGAAGACGTATCAGGCACACTGCGGTTGCAGGAAAGAAAGTCAAGTGTGGCTACTGGAGCATGAAAATAGTGATGTACAATGTGGTTGAGCAAGAACTTTCACTCGTTAATTTGCAGGATTACAATTTTTCGCCTTTTCTTTGACATTTCCTGTTTTACTTCATTTGTTTACCTGTTTCCGTCATTCTGTTATAGTTCAGTTGTTCACCGGTTTTCCGTGGTCTTCATGGTTTTCTTCGCTTCTTCACTGATTTTTTATGGTTCTCTTTAGTTTTTCTTTGTTTTTTTGGATTTCTTCACTGGTATCTTTGTGTGTTTTTCTACACATGAATACTTCTACACAATGTACATCTTTATGTGAAGTCCACACTCGCATCCTGTTTGTTCGACACCATGTAGCGGCGTCGGCGCCCCTTTTGGCTCAATGGCCAGCGCACGACTCCCCCATGTTGCAGCGGTGCCGCACTACTTCCAGCCTCCTCCGCCTCTAATCCCAGTAGAGCGATAGGAGGACTCGCCACCAACCACCCACAATGGATCTGCCTCCACTTCAACTCGGCCTCCACTCGTTGATCGACGATGTTATCCACGCGATTTTGTTCCGCATCCCGTGGGATAATCCGACAAGCCTCGTCCACGCCTTCGCCGTCTGCACTACCTTGCTCGAGATTATCTTTGATCGCGCCTTTTTTCACGACTATCGGGCCTTCCATGGGACGCCCATGGTCTTGGGCTACCTCCACAACAAATCCTATGAAAGCAACGACGTCGCTCAATTCGTTCCCACCAGAGCCTTTAGCACACTCATTTGCGAGAATGAAGACTGGGATGCGGTCAAATCCCTCCATGCCCGCGTCCTCTTTTACACGCCCGAGGAGAAGGATACAGATTTCATCGTTTGGGACCCCATCATGGCAACTAGATGGTGAGTTCCACTTACTCCAAGCTATTGAAGATACTTTCTGCAGGAGAGGAGATAACCTGGATGGTCATGGACCTCTGCGCCAAGGAATATTGCGGCCCCTGGGCTACCATGGCGGTCCCATCCTCATGGCTTTTGTCAGCTCCAACATGGTAGAGAAGACCTTGTTTGCCTCCATTTAGTCTTCCAACACAACCGAGTGGAGCGAAGTGATCTCGGTTGAGAACCAGAGTGGCATCGTGACGTATCTGTTTGACACCATCTTGCATCTGTATGCCATTGGAGAGGGGGAACACTGCGGTTGGGGGAAAGAAAGTGTATATCCCCATAAAGTGGGGCTACTACAGCATGAAAATAGTGATGTCCAATGTGGGTGAGCAAGAAATTTCACTTATTAATTGGTAGGGCTAAGGTATTTTCCGTTTTCTTTGGGTTTTCCTGTTTTACTTTGTTTCATTACTGTTTTTCATCTATCTGTTTTAGTTCGTTTCTTCACCGGTTTTCTGTGGTTTTCATGGTTTTCTTTTCTTCTTCACTGATTTCTATGGTTTTCTTTGGTTTTTCTTTGTTGTGTTTTGGCGTTTCTTCATCAGTTTTTTGTGTGTGTTTCCCACATATGTCTACTTTTACACAATGTACATTTTTAAGTGTAGTCCCCAATGGTAGCATGTTCGTTCGACGACACACAGCGGCGTGGCGCACCGCTAGTCCATGCGGCCGCGACGCCACACTGCTTCCAACCTTCGCCCCTTTGCCGCTAATGCTTATAGAGCGATAGGGCAACTCGGCCCCAACCACCTGCCATGAATCCGCCTCCACCGCAACTCAGCCTCCACTCGCCGATCGACGACGCTATCCACGAGATTTTGTTCCGCATCCCGTCAGATGACCCGATGAGCCCCGTCCATGTCTCCATTGTCTGCCACCTTGCTTGAGATCATCTCTTACCCTGCTTTTTTCACGAGTACCGGGCCTGCCACGGATGCCCCGATCTTGGGATACCTCCACATCGATTCCCATGAGAGCCACAACATTGCTCAATTTATTCCCACCGGAGCTTTCCGCCAACTCATTTGCGATCACGAAGACTAGGATGCGATCGACTCCCGCCATGGCCGCGTCCTCTTCTACACACCCCAGGAGAAGGATACAAATTTCATTGTTTGGGACCCCGTCAACGAAAACTGGTGGGTGATTTCCACTGACTCCTAGCTATCTAAGATACTTTGTGGTGGAGAGGTGATAACCTGGATGGTTGCGGTCCTCTGTGACAAGGATTGTTGAGACCACCTGGGCTACTATGACGATCCCTTCCTCTTATCTTTCGTCCGCTCCAACATGGTAGAAAAAGACCGTGTTCACCTCCATTTACTCATCCGAGACTACCGGGTGGAGCAAAATGATCTTGGTTGAGAACCCGAATGCCATTGTTACTTATCGGTTTGACACCATTTTGCATCCGTGTGCCATTGAGTAGACGGGGCACACCCGGTTGCAGGAAAAAGAAAATTCTCTTTGCCATCAAGTGTGGCTACTGGAGCATGAAAATAGTGATGTATAATGTGGGCGAGCAAGAACTTTCACTCGTTAATTTGCAGTATTACAATTTTTCACGTTTCCTTTTTTTCCTATTTTACTTTGTTTGGTTATCGATTTTCATCTTTCTATTTTAGTTCACTTGTTCATCGGGTTTCGATGGTCTTCATGGTTACCTTCGCTTCTTCGTGATTTTTTATGGTTCTCTTCAGTTTTTGTTTGTTGGTTTTTGGCGTTTCTTCACCGGTATCTTTGTGTGTGTGTTTCTATACATGTCTACCTTTACAGAATGTACATTTTTATGTGAAGTCCACACTCGTAGTCTGTTTGTTCGATGACACGTAGCGGCAGCGGCGCCACTCTTGGCTCAACGGCTGGCGAATGACTCCCCCATGTTGCTGCGGTGCCGCACTGCTTTCAGCCTCCGTCGCGCCATTGCTAATGCTTATAGAGTGATAGGGCGACTTTCCCCCAACCACCAAGAATGGATCCACCTCCACTGCAACTCAGCCTCCACTCGTTGATCGACAATGTTATCCGCGAGATTTTATCTTGCATCCTGTCGGATGGCCCGACGATCCTCATCCACACCTTCGTCTTCTACACCACCTTGCTGGAGATCATCTCTGACCCCGCCTTTTTTCGAGACTACATGGCCTTCCACGGGACACCCATGATCTTGGGCCGCCTCAATAACAAATCATACGAGAGTAACGACGTTGCTCAATTCTTTACCATGGGAGACTCGTATGTGGTCGACTCCTGCCATGTACGCATTCTCTTCTATAGGCCTAGGGAGAACAATACGGGTTTCATTATTTGGACCCCATCACTGACCACAGGCGGGTGATTTCCATCGACTCCAAGCTATTGAAGATTCTTTGTGCTTGTGTGGAGATAACCTGGATGGTCGCGGACCTCTGCGCCATGGAATATTGCGACCACTTGGGCTGATGGTCCCTTCCTCGTGGCTTTCGGTGGCTCCAACGTGGTAGAAAAGACCATGTTCACCTCCGTTTACTCATCCGAGACAACCGAGTGGAGCGAAATGATCTCGGTTGAGAATCAGAGTGTCGTTGTTACATATTCGTTTGGCACCATCTTGCATCTGTATGTCACTGAGGAGATGGGGGCACACCACGGTTGGGGAAAAGAAAGTCTATTTCCTGATCAAGTAGGGCAACCGCGGCATGAAAATAGTGATGTATATAATGTGGGCTTTCACTAGTTCATTTGTAGGACCATGGTTTTGTGTGTTTTCTTTGGTTTTTCCTTTTTTTACTTTGTTTCATTACTGGTTTTTCAACTTTCTATTTTAGTTCATTTCTTTACCGGTTTTCCATGGTTTTCATGATTTTATTTGCTTATTTTTCATGGTTTTCTTCGGTTCTTCTTTGTTGGGTGTCGGCATTTCTTCACCAGTTTCTTTGTGTGTGTTTCCCACACATGTCTATTTTTACACAATTTTAAGTGTGATCCCCTTTGGTTGCCTGTTCGTTTGACGACACGTGGCGACGGTGGCTCCCCTTTCGGCTCGACATACAGTGCACGGCTCCCACCATACTACCGTGGTGCCACACTGCTTCCAGCCTCCACCGCTTATGCTGATAGAGCGATAGGGCGACTCGCCCCCAACAACCCGCCATGAATCCCCCTCCACCGCAACTCGGCCTCCACCCGCTGATCGATGATGTTATCCATGAGATTTTGTTCCGCATCCCGTGACATGACCCAACAAGCCCCGTACACACCTCCGCCGTCTGCACCACCTTGCTTGAGATCATCTCCAACCCTGCTTTTTCCCGTGACTACCGATCCATCCACGGGACGCCCCCGATCTTGGGCTACCTCCACAACAAATCCTATGAGAGCCACAACGTCGCTCAATTCCTTCTCACTGGAACCTGCCGCCCACTTGTTTGCGAGCACCGAGATTGGGATGCGGTTGACTCCTGCCATGGTCGCATCCTCTTCAACACGCCCAGCGAGTAGGATACATATTTCATCGTTTAGAACCCCATTACTGACAACCAACGGGCGATTTCCACTGAATCAAAGCTATTGTAGACACTCTGTGCTGGAAAAGAAATAACCTGGATGGTCATGGTCCTCTGCGCCAAGTACTACTGCTACCACCTGGGCTGCCATGATGGTCCCTTCCTTGTGGCTTTTGTCGTCTCCAACATGGTAGAAAAGACCATCTTCGCCACCGTTTACTCATTCGTGACTACCGAGTGGAGCAAAATGATCTTTGTTGAAAACCTGAATGCTGTCATTACTTATTCGTTTGGCACCATTTTGCATTTGTGTGCCAATGAGTAGACGAGGCACATTGCGGTTGAAGGAAAGAAAGTATCTTTCCCGTCAAGTGTGGCTACTGAAGCATGAAAATAGTGATGTACAATGTGGGAGAGCAAGAACTTTCACTTGTTAATTTGCAGGATTACAATTTTACGCCTTCTCTTCTGCATTTCTTGTTTTACTTCGTTTGTTTACCGGTTTCGTCTTTCTGTTGCACTTCACTTGTTTACTGGTTTTCCGTGGTCTTCATGGTTTCCTTTGATTCTTCACAGATTTTTTATGGTTCTCTTCAGTTTTTCTTTGTTGTTTGTTGGCGTTTCTTCACCGTTATCTCTGTGTGTTTTTCTACACATGTCTACTTCTACACAATGTACATTTTTATGTGAAGTCCACACTCGCATCATGTTTGTTCGACAGCATGTAGCGGCGTCGGCGCCCCTTTTGGCTCAATGGCCGGCGCACGACTCCCCCATGTTGTGGCGGTGCCGCGCTGCTTCCAACCTCCTCCGCCTCTAATGCTGGTAGAGCGATAGGATGACTCCCCTCCAACCACCCACAACGGATCTGCCTCGACAACAACTCGGCCTCCACTCATTGATCGACGACATTATCCGCAAGATTTTGTTCCGCATCCCATCGGATAATCCGACAAGCCTCATCCACGCCTTTGCCGTCAGCACCACCTTGCTCGAGATTATCTTTGACTATGACTATTTTCACGAATATCGGGCTTTCCATGGGACACCCACGGTCTTGGGCTACCTCCACAACAAATCCTATGAAAGCAACGACGTCGCTCAATTTGTTCCCAACAGATCCTTATGCACACTTGTTTGCGAGAACGAACACTGGGTTGCGGTTGAATCCCGCAATGCCCGCGTCCTCTTCTACACACCCGAGGAGAAGGATACAGATTTCATTGTTTGGGACCCCATCATGACAACCAGCGGGTGACATCCACCTACTCCAAGTTATTGAAGATACTTTCTATAGGATAGGAGATAACCTGGATGGTCACGGACCTCTGCGCCAAGGAATGTTGCGACCCCTGGGCTACCATGGCGGTCCCATCCTCGTGGCTTTCGTCGGCTCCAACGTGGTAGAGAAGACCATGTTTGCCTCTGTTTACCCATCCGAGACAACCGACTAGAGCGAAATGATCTCGGTTGAGAACCAAAGTACCGTCGTTACGTATCCGTTTGAAACCATCTTGCATATGTATGCCATTGAGGAGACGGGGCACACTGCGGTTGGGGGAAAGAAAGTGTATATCCCCATAAAGTGGGGCTACTATAGCATGAAACTAGTGATGTACAATGTGGGCGAGCAAGAAATTTCACTTATTAATTGGTAGGGCTAAGGTATTTTGCGTTTTCTTCGGGTTTTCCTGTTTTACTTTGTTTCATTACTATTTTCCATCTTTCTGTTTTAGTTCATTTCTTCACCTATTTTCTGTGGTTTTCATGGTTTTCTTTGCTTCTTCACTGATTTTTTATGGCTTTCTTTGGTTTTTCTTTGTTGTGTTTTGGCGTTTCTTCATCAGCTTTTTGTGTGTGTTTCCCACATATGTCTACTTTTACACAATGTACATTTTCAAGTGTAGTCCCCACTGGTAGCCTGTTCGTTCGACGGCATGCAGCGGTGTGGCGCCCCTTTCGGCTCAACGGGTGGTGCACCGCTACTCCATGCCGCCGCGACGCCACACTGCTTCCAACCTCCGCCCCTTTGCCACTAATGCTGATAGAGCGATAGGGAAACTCGCCCCAACCACCCGCCATGAATCCACCTCCACCGCAACTCAGCCTCCACTCGCTGATCAACGACGCTATCCGCCGTATTTTGTTCCGCATCCTGTCAGATGACCCGACGAGCTCCGTCCACGCCTCCGCCGTGCCACCTTGCTTGAGATCATCTCTTACCCCGCTTTTTTTTGTGGCTACCAGGCCTTCCACGGGACGGCCCCGGTCTTGGGCTACCTCCACAACAAATCCTACGAGAGCCACGACGTTGCTGAATTTGTTCCCACCGAAGCTTTCTGCCCACTCAATTGCGAGCACGAAGACTAGGATGCGGTCAACTCCCGCCATGGTCGTGCCCTCTTCTACACACCCCGGGAGAAGGATACATATTTCATTGTTTGGGACCCCAGCAACGACAACCAGCGAGTGATTTCCAACAACTCCAAGCTATTTAAGATACTTTGTGATGGATAGGACATAACCTGGATGGTCGCGGTCCTCTGTGCCAAGGACTGTTGCGACCACCTAGGCTAACATGACGGTCCCTTCCTCTTATCTTTCGTGGGCTCCAAAGTGGTAGGAAAAGACCATTGTTCACCTTTGTTTACTCATCTGAGACTACTGAGTGGAGCAAAATGATCTCGGTTGAGAACCCGAATGTCGTCGTTACGTACCCGTTTGGCACCATCTTGCATCTATATGCCATCATGAGACGGGCCACACTGCGGTTGTGGGGAAAAAAGTCCATTTCCTCATCAGGTGGGGCTACTGGAGCTTATAAATAGTGATGTACAATGTGAGCGAACAAGAACTTTCACTTGTTAATTTGCCGGACTACTGATTTCGTGTTTACTTTGATTTTCCCTATTTTACTTCGTTTCTTTACTGCTTTTTCGTCTTTATGTTTTAGTTCATTTCTTCGCCGGTTTTCATGGTTTTCTTTGCTTCTTCGCCGGTTTTTGCCTGTTTTCTTCGTTTTTTCTTTCTTTCTTAAATTGGGTTTCTTTGATCTTTGGCATTTCCTCACCGTTTTTTCTCTGTTTGTTTTCTACACATGTCTACTTTAGCACAATGCACACTTCTAGTTTAGAAGTAGTACATTTTATTGATACACGTCGACCATTTTTCAGAGACACAATGTACATTTTTAAGAATTCATGTTTTTAATATTGAAAATATGTTGATTTTTTAAATACATGTTTGGAACTTTTTTAAATATATGATAAACATTTTTCAAATACATGATGTACATTTTTTTGAATACATATTTTGTGAATATCTTTTCCTCCTTTTTCTTATTCTTTTCTTTCCCTTTTATCAATTATATCTGAATTTTCCTGTACACCGTATTTTTTTCATATACATCAAGAACTTTTTTATACACGTTTAACATTTTGAAAATACATGATTTTTTAAATATTATTTATTTTTTGAACACATTGTACATTGTTGGTATACATGTAAATGATTTTTTATACATTTTATGAATACACAATTAACACCTTTTCAAACACATGATTTTTGCACATTTTTCCAAAATGTTATACACACTTTTCAAAATATGCATTGATTTTTTATTTAAACTAAGCAATCATTTTTGTAGATTGTATAAACATATCTTAAAATTGTCATGGTCATATTTACGAAACGCCTGAACATTTAAAAATGTAAGTTTGATGTTTTTGAATGGTAGTTTTTTTATAAATTACGCAATTCTTTTACATTGTGTAAACATTTTGTAAAAATGTCAAATACATTTTTTAATGACATGAACATTTTTAAAATGTCAGAAACAGTTTTTTTAATGTTATCAACATTGTTTGAATTAAGTTAACTTGTTTGCAAACTCATGATTTACAGAGATAGTTATTTTTTTTCTTTTGGAATATATGTGTTTACAATATTTCAAAAAAAATAATGAAATGACATGGGAAAAAAGTGATAACCTAGAAGATATGTGTAATCAAGGGATCGGGCAAGGTCTAAGTGATCTTAGGAGAATAAGGTGGATATTTGGTCTTCTGATTAAATGCCAATCTATCCAACAAGACTTAAAGTTGTCACAACAATTTAAACTGGTTAAACGTATCTTATGTCTTCTCTGAGCAATTGTTTTTTTTTTAGAAAAAGGGGATATACCCCCGGCCTTTGCATCTAACTACGGACCCGAAGGTCTATAAAGAACTACTCATGCATCATCGGAGAGGCACCAATGGAAGTGGTGAACCCCTCCGTGATGGTGTCTAGATTGGATATGATGGTTCTGGACTCTGCGGCAACTGGAATTGATTTTTATCGACTCCTCTAGGGTTTCTGGAATATTTGGGTATTTATAGAGCAAAGAGGCGGTCCGGGGGGCACCCGAGGTGGGCACAACCCACCAGGGCGCGCCTGGGCCTCCTGGCGCGCCGTGGTGGGTTGTGCTCCCCTTGAAGCACCCCCAGGCGCTGCCTTGGCCCATTAGGTGTCTTCTCGTCCATAAAAAATCTCCGTAAAGTTTCGTTGCATTTGGACTCTGTTTGGAATTGATTTCCTGCGATGTAAAAAACATGCAGAAAACAACAACCGGCAGTTGGCACTATATCAATAGGTTAGTACCAAAAAATAGTATAAAACGATTATAAAACATCCAAGATGGATAATATAACAGCATGGAACAACCAAAAAGTATAGATCGTCGGAGACGTATCAGGGCACACTGCGGTTGCAGGAAAGAATGTCTCTTTCCCGTCAAGTGTGGCTACTGGAGCATGAAAATAGTGATGTACAATGTGGGTGAGCAAGAACTTTCACCCGTTAATTTGTAGGATTACAATTTTTTGCCTTTTCTTTGACATATCTTTGTGTGTTTTTCTACACATGTCTACTTCTACACAATGTACATCTTTATGTGAAGTCCACACTCGCATCCTGTTTGTTCGACGACATGTAACGGCGTCGGCGCCCCTTTTGGCTCAACAGCCGACGCACAACTCCCCCGTGTTGCCGCGATGCCGCACTGCTTCCAGCCTCCTCCGCCTCTAATTATGGTAGAGCGATAGGAGGACTCGCCTCCAACCACCCACAATGGATCTGCCTCCACTTCAACTCGGCCTCCACTCGTTGATCGACGATGTTATCCACGAGATTTTGTTCCGCATCCCATGGGATAGTCCGACAAGCCTTGTCCATGCCTTCGCCGTCTACACCACCTTGCTCGAGATTATCTTTGACCGCGCCTTTTTTCACGACTATCAGGCCTTCCATGGGACGCCCACGGTCTTGGGCTAACTCCACAACAAATCCTATGAAAGCAACGATGTCGCTTAATTCTTTCCCACTAGATTTCATCGTTTGGGACCCCATCATGGCAACTAGATGGTGAGTTCCACCTACTCCAAGCTATTGAAGATACTTTCTGCAGGAGAGGAGATAACTTGGATGGTCATAGACCTCTGCGCCAAGGACAATTGCGACTCCTGGGCTACCATGGCAGTCCCATCCTCATGGCTTTCATGGGTTCCAACGTGGCAGAGAAGACCTTGTTTGCCTCCATTTACTCATCCAAGACAACCGAGTGGAGCGAAATGATCTCGGTTGAGAACCAGAGTGGCATCGTTACGTATCCGTTTGACACCATCTTGCATTTGTATGCCATTGGAGACGGGGCACACTACGGTTGGGGGAAAGAAAGTGTATATCCCCATAAAGTGGGGCTACTACAGCATGAAAATAGTGATGTCCAATGTGGGCGAGCAAGAAATTTCACTTATTAATTGGTAGGGCTAAGGTATTTTTCGTTTTCTTTGGGATTTCCTGTTTTACTTTATTTCATTACTATTTTCCATCTTTCTGTTTTAGTTCGTTTCTTCACCGTTTTTCTATGGTTTTCATAGTTTTCTTTTCTTCTTCACTGATTTTTATGGTTTTCTTTGTTTTTTCTTTGTTGTGTTTTGGTGTTTCTTCATCAGTTTTTTTGTGTGTGTTTCCCACATATGTCTACTTTTACACAATGTACATTTTTCAAGTGTAGTCCCCACTGGTAGCCTGTTCGTTCGATGACACGCAGCGGCGTGGCGCCCCTTTTGGCTCAACGGGTGGTGCACCGCTAGTCCATGCTGTCGCGATACCACACTACTTGCAACCTCCGCCCCTTTGCCGCTAATGCTGATAGAACGATAGGGCAACTCGGCCCCAACAAACCGCCATGAATCCGCCTCCACCGCAACTCAGCCTCCACTCGCTGATCGACGATGCTATCCACGATATTTTGTTCCGCATCCCATCGGATGACCCGATGAGCCCCATCCATGCCTCCGTTATCTGCCACCTTGCTTGAGATCATCTCTTACCCCGCTTTTTTTCGTGACTACCGGGCCTTCCACGGGATGCCCCCAATCTTGGGATACCTCCACATCAATTCCTACGAGAGCCACGACGTTGCTCAATTTGTTCCCAGCGGAGCTTTCTGCCCACTCATTTGCGAGCCCGACGACTAGGATGCGGTCGACTCCCGCCATGGCCGCGTCCTCTTCTACACACCTCGGGAGAAGGATGCAGATTTCATCGTTTGGGACCCCATCAACAAAAATTGGTGGGTGATTTCCACTGACTCCTAGCTATTTAAGATACTTTGTGGTGGAGAGGTAATAACCAGGATGGTTGTGGTCCTCTGTGCCAAGGATTGTTGAGACTACCTGGGCTACCATGATGATCCCTTCCTCTTATCTTTCGTCCGCTCCAACGTGGTAGAAAAAGACCGTGTTCACCTCCGTATACTCATCCGAGACTACCGGGTGGAGCAAAATGATCTTGGTTGAGAACCCGAATGCCATTGTTACTTATCAGTTTGACACCATTTTGCATCCGTGTGCCATTGAGTAGACGGGGCACACCGCGGTTGCAGGAAAAAGAAAATTCTCTTAGCCATCAAGTGTGGCTACTAGAGCATGAAAATAGTGATGTACAGTGTGGACGAGCAAGAACTTTCACTCGTTAATTTACAGGATTACAATTTTTCACGTTTTCTTTTTTTTCAATTTTACTTTGTTTGTTTTCCGATTTTCATCTTTCTGTTTTAGTTCACTTGTTCACCAGGTTTCCATGGTATTCATGGTTATCTTCGCTTCTTCGTGATTTTTTCTGGTTCTCTTCATTTTTTGTTTGTTGGTTTTTTGTGTTTCTTCACCGGTATCTTTGTGTGTGTGTTTCTACACATGTCTACCTTTACAGAATGTACATTTTTATGTGAAGTCCACACTCACAGTCTATTTGTTCGACGACACGTAGTGGCAGCGGCGCCACTCTTGGCTCAACGGCTGGCGAATGACTCCCCCATGTTGCTGTGGTGCTGCACTACTTTCAGCCTCCGCTGCGCCGTCGCTCATGCTTATAGAGTGATAGGGCGACTTTCCCCCAACCACCAAGAATGAATCCACCTCCACTGCAACTCAGCCTCCACTCGCTGATCGACAACGTTATCTGTGAGATTTTGTCCTGCATCCTGTCGGATGGCCCGACGATCCTCGTCCACACCTTCATCTTCGGCACCACCTTGCTAGAGATCATCTCTGGCCCTGCCTTTTTTCGCGACTACATGGCCTTCCACGGGACGCCCATGATCTTGGGCCGCCTCAATAACAAATCCTACGAGAGCAACGACGTCTCTCAATTCTTTACCACTGGAGCCTTTGTAGGATCGAAAGTATGTCTAGAGGGGGGGTGATTAGACTACTTGACCAAATAAAAATCTATCATTTTCCCAATTTTAGTCTTTCGCAGATGTTAGCTATCTTAGCACAAGTCAAGCAATCTTTACACAATTCAAGCAAGCATGCAAAGAGTCTATGAGCAGCGGAAAGTAAAGCATGCAGCTTGCAAGAATGTAAAGGGAAGGGTTTGGAGAATTCAAACGCAATTTGAGACACAGATGTTTTTGCCGTGGTTCCGATAGGTGGTGCTATCGTACATCCACGTTGATGGAGACTTCAACCCATGAAGGGTAACGGTTGCGCGAGTCCACGGAGGGTTCCACCCACGAAGGGTCCACGAAGAAGCAACCTTGTCTATCCCATCATGGCCATCGCCCACGAAGGACTTGCCTCACTAGCGGTAGATCTTCACGAAGTAGGCGATCTCCTTGCCCTTACAAACTCCTTGGTTCAACTCCACAATCTTTGTCGGAGGCTCCCAAGTGTCACCTAGCCAATCTAGGAGACACCACTCTCCAAGAAGTAACAAATGGTGTGTTGATGATGAACTCCTTGCTCTTGTGCTTCAAATGATAGTCTCCCCAAGACTCAACTCTCTCTCACAGGATATGGATTTGGTGGAAAGAAGATTTGAGTGGAAAGCAACTTGGGGAAGGCTAGAGATCAAGATTCATATGGTGGGAATGGAATATCTTGGCCTCAACACATGAGTAGGTGGTTCTCTCTCAGAAAATGTGTATTGGAAGTGCATGTATGTTCTGATGGCTCTCTCCATGAATGAAGAGTGGGTGGAGGGGTATATATAGCCTCCACACAAAAACTAACCGTTACACACAATTTACCAATGTCGGTGAGACCGAATTGAGAAACTCGGTCGGACGATTTAGCAAACCTAGTGACCGTTAGGATTTTCGGTGGGACTGAGATGCAACTCGGTAGACCGATATGGTTAGCGTTAGGGCACAACGTAATCTCGGTGTGACCGATTACACAAACTCGGTGGGACCGGTTTTGGTAATAAGCTAACCAAAGAGTTGGTCAGGTAAACTCGGTGGGACCGATCGCTCATTTCGGTGGGACCGAAATGTTACAAAAGGAAAACAAAGAGTTTACATTGCAATCTCGATGGGACCGATCGCTCATCTCGGTAGGACCGAAACGTTACGAAGGGAAACATAGAGATTACAACCCCATCTCGGTGTGATCGAGATCCCTATCGGTGAGACCGATTTTCCTAGGGTTTGTGGCAGTGGCTATGACATCTGAACTCGGTGGCGCCAGATAGAAAGAATCGGTGGGGCCGAGTTTGACTTTTGGTTTAGGTCATATGTGGATGTGGGAAGGTAGTTGAGGGTTTTGGAGCATATCACTAAGCACTAAGAAGCAAGAACCTCATCAAGCAACACCTCATCCCTCCTTGATAGTATTGGCTTTTCCTATAGACTCAATGTGATCTTGGATCACTGAAATATAAAATGTAGAGTCTTGAGCTTTGAGCTTGAGCCAATCTTTTTGTCCTTTGTATTTTGAGGGGTCCACTTTCCTCATCCATGCCATGCCATTCATTGAGCTTTTCCTGAAATATTAATCTTGGAATAGTATTAGCTCAATGAGCTATATGTTGTTATGAATTACCAAAACCACCTAGGGATAGTTGCACTTATAGCCTTCTTCCCACTCGTTTGCGAGCACCGAGACTCAGATGTGGTTAGACCGAGAATCACATGTGCAATGGCCTGAGCCGAATCGGTGGTACCGAGTTCCACAACTCGGTTGGTCTGAGATGGTTTCGGTGGAAACCTAACCCTAAATTTTCAAATCATCTCTAATCTACAGAGTGTTTTGACTGGATAAGGTAGTTTCAATCATGGCAAGATTCATGGCGAACACAATGTGCTAGGAATCAGATAAGGATAGCACAATGATCAAGTTCATACCCTAGTTCGGTGATGAACTCGCTACGGCGGCAACGTCAGGGATGATTCCCATTGGCAGCGGCGGAGACCAGCAGCAGGAGGCAACTGGCGATGAGGAGGACGATCTGGAGACCCTGGAGGCAGAGCGGGCTAAGCGCGGGCGAAAGAGTTCGGAGAAAATTTCCAAAATTTTGCCCATGGGTATATATAGCCCGACCCTGTCGGTGTGACCGAGTGGAAAACTCGGTGGCACCGAGATGCATAACTGCAAGCAGTTGCTGCAACTCGGTGTGACCGAAAAGTTCAAATCGGTTGCACCGAGATTGAAAGCCTAGATCGACTTAGTGATCTCGGTATGACCGAAATGGATGAATCGGTCAGACCGAAACGCACAAAGAAGTTTTGGAAGTTTAAGTCTATGATGAATCGGGGACTCCGAGTGCTCCTCACACAGAGTGGTTTGAATCTGACTTGATCAAACTTTGTGATGCGGCATGAATAGAGTTTGAGACGAGAAAATCATAGATAGCTAGAGAAGATTCTTAGGCATTCTTGTCCATCCACTTGGCCAAAAGAAAAGGAAACCAATCAATCAAAACAACAAGTGGATATCCTCGAATGAGTAAATTATGCAACCAACATGCTCACACAATAAAATGACAAATGAAATATGTGGCAAAGCATGCACAAACAATTCTAGCATCTATTAAGCAATTGGCGATGACTAGGTCATTTATATATGAGTATATTGACTTAGGAGTCAAATGAGACCATTTGATCATAGGTCATACTCATCGTTTAAGCACAAGTGGGGTTACCACTTTTACATAAAGCGTTGTTGTGTTCACACCGTTAGAGTTGTTTTAACTCAATTGTTAGAGTAAAGCTCCCCCTAGATGTGAGATCCCCCCTAAGAGGGATGAAGTAACCTTGGGTTTTGTCGATGATGACTTCATGTAGATGTTGAAGATATGGATGCTCTATGTTGATGTAGATCATTTGGAGCTATCCTTTGGAGTGAGTTGCACTTTCAATACCTACACGGGTTAGTCCCACAAGGAACAAACAAGGATATCCATAGACATAGAGTGATGCACACACAAGATGATGTCTATGAAAGCTTTAGGTTACCTTGTCCCTTGTCTTACCAACAAGAGGGTTTGTGACTCCTTGAACTAGTGCAAGATGTGGAAGTTGATTGCACTTGTTCTTGCCAAAATGATAAGAGTGAAGTATGTTGGCGGAGTCACCCTCAAGAACTCTCTAGTTCTTCTTCGGGATCCACACCATCTTGATGGGAATCCTCGGAGTTGTAGTTGTACTTGATGAAGTGGAACTTGATGTAGTCTTGGGAACCCACTTGACCAAGGCCTTAGGAGCTTCTTTAAATGCATCAATTTCCTCTTGAAGCTTGTCCTTGCCTTTTTGCTTGTGGTCTTGTGGTGGAAGATCATCTTGAGCTTGTGTCCCTTTGAAAGAATTAGGATCATACTTCTCTTGTTGAGGAACAAACTTCGTCTTGGGGTATTGATCTTCTTCCCACTCAACTCCATTTGCATTGAACTTTCATTCAAAACCAATACCTTGATTCTTCCGGTGCCTTCCTTGCTTGCGTACAATTTCCTCGAATTGCTTACTCCCGGCAAGGCTCTTGTAAAAACCTTTCTCTATAATTCCCTTCAATAAGCTATTTTCTTGCTCAAGTGTAACTTGGCTAAGAGAATCATTAGTGGAATCAAGAGAACTACTAGAAGCAACAATATTGGATTTAGCATGATTGTTGTTACTACTAGAAGAAGAATCCTTCTTGTTCTTGTTACTAGACTTGACTTGAGGCATGTAAGTGGATAAGAGTAAACGCTTGGCAATGTAAGAAGAACTTTTCTTGCGAAGATCATCATTGATTTCCTTTAAGAACTCATGCTCTTGCTCAAGGTTGAGCTTTTCAAAACGTAATTTCTCATGAGTCCTTAAAAGTTCTCGATGATCTCCTAAGATAGTTTCATGAGCTAACTTAAGAGTGTTTAGTTCTTTAGTTAGAGACTCAATCTTCTGCTTATCATTGTCATTTGTTTCATCATAGTATTCATCACTATAGTTGTCAACAAGTAAATCATCATCACCTAACAAGTCATCTTCATCACTATTGAAATCAACATACTCGGGGTGTGATACCTGGCCATGAAGCATCTTCCAATTCTTTCATTTGGTGAATCAAATATGTCAGAGGAGTTGGTTGACACAAGTGCTAGACTGGCAACACCTTCATCTTGAGTATATTCGGAGTCGGAGTGATAGCTTCTCTCGGAGTCATTGTCGGAGTCGGAGCCGGATACCCATTCACCAACATGAGCTTGATGTCTTCGTTTTGTGTAGCTCCTTGATGACTTGTCCTTCCTTTCCGAATCCTTGCTTCTTCGAGAGGGTCTTCGTTCATATCGATCATCCCTACTCCTTCTCTCCCTTGATGGTGATTCTTGTCTTCTACTTCTTCTTTTGGGAGAATCTTCTCTTCTCTTGTGGGGAGCCGTACACTCATTGGAGTAGTGTCTGGGTCTTCCACAATTGTAGCAGTTTCGCTCTCGACTAGAAGATCTTTTGTCATTGTAGGACCTTGACTTGGAACTTCTCTCTTTGCTTCTATTCTTGTAGAACTTGTTGAAGTTCTTCACCATTAAGCTCAATTCTTCATTGAAGGTTTGTTTCTCACTTGATGATGTGGGGGCTTCACATGAGGCTTTGTAAGCACCACTTGACTTGTTATGGAGCTCCTCCTTATCCTTGAGTGACATCTCATGAGCAACAATTCTTCCAATGACTTCCGTTGGCTTGAGATCTTTGTAATTTGGCATCATTTGGATCAATGTGCATACGGTATCGTATTTTCCATCCAAGGCTCTTAGGATCTTCTTAATAATGAATTTGTCAGTCATCTCTTCACTTCCTAAGCCGGCAATCTCATTTGTGATAAGAGCAAGCCTAGAGTACATTTCAGCGACACCTTCACCATCCTTACTTTTGAACTTGTCAAGTTGACTTTGAAGCACATCCAACTTGGATTCCTTGACGGAGTCGGTACCTTCGTGCATATCAATCAAAGTATCCCAAATTTCCTTTGCATTCTCAAGACGGCTGATTTTGTTGAATTCTTCGGGGCACAATCCGTTGAAGAGGATATCACAAGCTTGAGCATTGTATTGTAGCATCTTCAACTCTTCTGCGGTAGCTTCAGATTCGGTTCTCTCCCATCAAAGAATTCACCTTGCAAGACAACACATAGAATAACCCAAACAGCGGGGTTATGTCCAAGAATATGCATTTTCATCTTATGCGTCCAACTAGCAAAATTAGTACCATCAAAGTAAGGACCTCTACGGTGGTAATTTCCCTCGCTAGACGCCATACTCTCCTAGGTTGTGAAACCAAGGCTATGACCACCAAAAGCTATGGAAATCAAAGCAAATGGAGACCAAACCTCTGATACCACCCGTAGGATAGAAAGTATGTCTAGAGTGGGGGTGATTAGACTACTTGACCAAATAAAAAATCTATCTGTTTCCCAATTTTAGTCTTTGGCAGATTTTAGCTATCTTAGCACAAGTCAAGCAATCTTAACACAATTCAAGCAAGCATGCAAAGAGTCTATGAGCAGCGGAAAGTAAAGCATGCAACTTGCAAGAATGTAAAGGGAAGGGTTTGGAGAATTCAAACGCAATTTGAGACACGGATGTTTTTGTTGTGGTTCCGATAGGTGGTGCTATCGTACATCCACGTTGATGGAGACTTCAACCCACGAAGGGTAACAGTTGCGCGAGTCCACGGAGGGCTCCACCCATGAAGGGTCCACGAAGAAGCAACCTTGTCTATCCCATCATGGCCATCGCCCACGAAGGACTTGCCTCACTAGCGGTAGATCTTCACGAAGTAGGCGATCTCCTTGCCCTTACAAACTCCTTGGTTCAACTCCACAATCTTTGTCGGAGGCTCCCAAGTGACACATAGCCAATCTAGGTGACACCACTCTCCAAGAAGTAACAAATGGTGTTGATGATGAACTCCTTGCTCTTGTGCTTCAAATGATAGTCTCCCCAACACTCAACTCTCTCTCACAGGATATGGATTTGGTGGAAAGAAGATTTGAGTAGAAAGCAACTTGGGGAAGGCTAGAGATCAAGATTCATATGGTGGGAATGGAATATCTTGGCCTCAACACATGAGTAGGTGGTTCTCTCTTAGAAAATGTGTATTGGAAGTGCATGTACGTTCTGATGGCTCTCTCCATGAATGAAGACTGGGTGGAGGGGTATATATAGCCTCCACACAAAAACTAACCGTTACACACAATTTACCAATCTCGGTGAGACCGAATTGAGAAACTCGGTCGGACCGATTTAGCAAACCTAGTGACCGTTAGGATTTTCGGTGGGACTGAGATGCAACTCGGTAGGACCGATATGGTTAGCGTTAGGGCATAATGTAATCTCGGTGTGACCGATTACATAAACTCGGTGGGACCGATTTTGGTAATAAGCTAACCAAAGAGTTGGTCAGGTAAACTCGGTGGGACCGATTGCTCATTTCGGTGGGACCGAAATGTTACAAAAGGAAAACAGAGAGTTTACATTGCAATCTCGGTGGGACCGATCGCTCATCTCGGTAGGACCGAAACGTTACGAAGGGAAACATAGAGATTACAACCCCATCTCGGTGTGACCGAGATCCCTATCGGTGAGACCGATTTTCCTAGGGTTTGTGGCAGTGGCTATGACATCTGAACTCGGTGGCGCCAGATAGAAAGAATCGGTGGGGCCGAGTTTGACTTTTGGTTTAGGTCATATGTGGATGTGGGAAGGTAGTTGAGGGTTTTGGAGCATATCACTAAGCACTATGAAGCAAGAACCTCATCAAGCAACACCTCATCCCTCCTTGATAGTATTGGCTTTTCCTATAGACTCAATGTGATCTTGGATCACTAAAATATAAAATGTAGAGTCTTGAGCTTTGAGCTTGAGCCAATCTTTTTGTCCTTAGTATTTTGAGGGGTCCACTTTCCTCATCCATGCCATGCCATTCATTGAGCTTTTCCTGAAATATTAATCTTGGAATAGTACTAGCTCAATGAGCTATATGTTGTTATGAATTACCAAAACCACCTAGGGATAGTTGCACTTATAGCCTTCTGCCCACTCGTTTGCGAGCACCGAGACTCAGATGTGGTCGACTCCCGCCATGTACGCACTCTCTTCTATAGGCTTGGGGAGAAGGATACGGGTTTCATCGTTTGGACCCCATCACTGACCACTGGCAGGTGATTTCGACTGACTCCAAGCTATTGAAGATTCTTTGTGCTTGTGAGGAGATAACCTGGATGGTCGCGGACCTCTGCGCCACGGACTATTGCGATCACATGGGTTAACGGTCCCTTCCTCATGGCTTTGTTTGGCTCCAGCGTGGTACAAAAGACCATGTTCACCTCCGTTTACTCATCTGAGACTACCGAGTGGGGCGAAATGATCTCGGTTGAGAATCAGAGTGTCGTTGTTACATATTCGTTTGGCACCATCTTGCATCTGTATGTCATTGAGGAGATGGGGGCACACCATGGTTGGGGAAAGGAAGTCTATTTCCTGATCAAGTAGGGCTACCGCGGCATGAAAATAGTGATGTATAATGTGGGCTTTCACTAGTTCATTTGTAGGACCATGGTTTTGTGTGTTTTCTTTGGTTTTTCCTTTTTTTTACTTTGTTTCATTACTGGTTTTCAACTTTCTATTTTAGTTCATTTCTTTACCGATTTTCCATGGTTTTCATGATTTTCTTTGCTTATTTTTCATGGTTTCCTTTGGTTTTTCTTTGTTGGTTGTCGGCTTTCTTGACCAGTTTCTTTGTGTGTGTTTCCCACACATGTCTATTTTTACACAATTTTAAGTGTGATCCCCTTTGGTTGCCTGTTCGTTTGACGGCACGCGGCGGCGGTGGCTCCCCTTTCGGCTCGATAGATGGTGCACGACTTCCCCCATGCTGCCGTGGTGCCACACTGCTTCCAGCCTCAGCCGCTTATGCTGATAGAGCGATAGGGCGAATCGCCCCCAACAACCCGCAATGAACCCCCCCTCCACCGCAACTCAGCCTCCACCCGCTGATCGATGATGTTATCCATGAGATTTTGTTCCGCATCTCGTCAGATGACCCAACGAGCCCCGTACACACCTCCGTCGTCTGCACCACCTTCCTTGAGATCATATCCGACCCCGCTTTTTTCCGTGACTACCGAGCCTTCCACGGGACGCCCCCGATCTTGTGCTATCTCCACAACAAATCCTATGAGAGCCACAACGTCGCTCAATTCCTTCTCACCGGAACCTACCACCCACTTGTTTGCGAGCACCGAGATTAGGATGCGGTCAACTCCCGCCATGGTCGCGTCCTCTTATATACGCCCAGGGAGTAGGATACATATTTCATCGTTTAGAACCCCATTACCGACAACCAATGGGTTATTTCCACCGAATCAAAGCTATTGAAGACACTCTGTGCTGGAAAAGAAATAACCTGGATGGTCATGGTACTCTGCGCCAAGTACTACTGCTACCACCTGGGCTGCCATGATGACCCCTTCCTTGTGGCTTTTGTCGGCTTCAACGTGGTAGAAAAGACCATCTTCGCCTCTGTTTACTCATTCGTGACTACCGAGTGGAGCGAAATGATCTTAGTTGAAAACCCAAATGTCGTCATTACTTATTCATTTGGCACCATTTTGCATCCGTGCACTATTGAGTAGACTGGGCACACTGCGATTGCAGGAAATGAAGTCTCTTTCTCGTCAAGCGTGGCTACTGAAGCATGAAAATAGTGATGTACAATGTGGGCGAGCAAGAACTTTCACTTGTTAATTTGCCGGATTACAATTTTATGCCTTTCTTTGGCATTTCTTGTTTTACTTCATTTGTTTACCGGTTTCGTCTTTATGTTATAGTTCACTTGTTCACCGGTTTTCCGTGGTCTTCATGGTTTTCTTTGATTCTTCACTGATTTTTTTATGGTTCTCTTCAGTTTTTATTTGTTGTTTGTTGGCGTTTCTTCACCGATATCTTTGTGTGTTTTTCTACACATGTCTACTTCTACACAATGTACATTTTTATGTGAAGTCCACACTCGCATCTTGTTTGTTCGACGGCATGTAGCGGTGTCGGCGCCCCTTTTGGCTCAATGGCCGGCGCATGACTCGCCCATGTTGCCGCGGTGCCGCACTACTTCCAGTTCCAGCCTCCTCCGCCTCTAATGCTGGTAGAGCCATAGGATGACTCGTCTCCAACCACCCACAACGGATCAGCCTCCATAGCAACTCGGCCTCCACTCGTTGATCGATGACATTATCCGCGAGATTTTGTTCCGCATCCCATCGGATAATCCGACAAGCCTGTGAACGAAATATGCCCTAGAGGCAATAATAAAGTTGTTATTTATATTTCCTTATATCATGATAAATGTTTATTATTCATGCTAGAATTGTATTAACCAGAAACTTATTACATGTGTGAATACATAGACAAACAAAGTGTCACTAGTATGCATCTACTTGATTAGCTCGTTGAATCAATGATGGTTATGTTTCCTGACCATAGACATGGGTTGTCATTTGATTAACGGGATCACATCATTAGAGAATGATGTGATTGACTTGACCCATCTGTTAGCTTAGCATGATGATCCTTTAGTTTGTTGCTATTGCTTTCTCCATAACTTATACATGTTCCTATGACTATGAGATCATGCAACTCCCGAATACAGGAGGAACACTTAGTGTGCTATCAAACGTCACAACGTAACTGGGTGACTATAAAGATGCTCTACAGGTGTCTCCGATGGTGTTTGTTGAGTTGGCATAGATCGAGATTAGGATTTGTCACTCCGAGTATCGGAGAGGTATCTCTGGGCCCTCTCGGTAATGCACATCACTATAAGCCTTGCAAGAAATGTGATTAATGAGTTAGTTGCGGGATGATGCATTATGGAACGAGTAAAGGGACTTGCCGGTAACGAGATTGACCTAGGTATTGAGATAGCGACGATCGAATCTCGGGCAGGTAACATACTGATGACAAAGGGAACAACGTATGTTGTTGTGCAGTTTGAACGATAAAGATCTTTGTAGAATATGTAGGAACCAATATGAACATCCAGGTTCCGCTATTGGTTATTGACCGGAGATGAGTCTCGGTCATGTCTACATAGTTCTCGAACCCGTAGGGTCCGCACGCTTAACATTTGGCGACGATCGATATTATAAGTTTATGTGTTTTGATGTACCGAAGGTAGTTCGGAGTCCCGGATATGATCACGGACATGACGAGGAATCTCGAAATGGTCGAGATGTAAAGATCGATATATTGGAAGCCTATATTTGGACATCGGAATGGTTCCGGATGAGTTCGGGCATTTTCCGGAGTACCAGGAGGTTACTGGAACCCCCCCGGGGAGTATATGGGCCTTATTGGGCCTTAGTGGAATAGAGGAGAGGAAGGGAAAAGGTGGGAGGCGCCCCCTAGCCCAATCCGAATTGGGTGGGGCCACCCCCCTTTCCTTCCCTCTCTCCTCCCCTTCCTTCTCTCCTATTCCTACTACTTGGAAGGGGGGAATCCTACTCCCGATGGGAGTAGGACTCCCCTAGGGCGCGCCATAGAGGGTCGGCCCTCCCCCTCCTCCACTCCTTTATACACGGGGAGGGGGCACCCAATAGACATAGAAGTTGATCATTGTCTTAGCCGTGTGCAGTGCCCCCCTCCATCATAATCCACCTCGGTCATATCGTCGTAGTGCTTAGGCTAAGCCCTGCGCCGGTAGCTTCATCATCACCGTCATCACACCGTCGTGCTGATGAAGCTCTCCCTCACCACTCAGCTGGATCAAGAGTTCGTGGGACGTCACCGAGTTGAACGTGTGTAGATCACGGAGGTGTCGTACTTTCGTTACTAGGATCGGTCGGATTGTGAAGACGTACGACTACATCAACAGCGTTGTCATAATGCTTCTTCTTACGTTCTATGAGGGTACGTGGACAACACTCTTCCCGATCGTTGCTATGCATCACCATGATAGATCTTGCGTGTGCGTAGGATTTTTTTTTAAATTACCGCGTTCCCCAATAGTGGCATCAGAGCCAGGTCTATGCGTAGATGTTATATGCACGAATAGAACACAAAGGAGTTGTGGGCGTGGGTATATACATATTGCTTGCCGTCACTAGTTGATTCTTGATTCAGCGGTATTGTTGGATGAAGCGGCCCATACCGACATTACGCGTATGCTTACGCGAGATTGGTTCTACCGACGTGCTTCGCACACAGGTGGCTAGTTGGTGTCAGTTTCTCCAACTTTAGTTGAATTGGATTCAATGAACATGGTTCTTTCTGAAGATCAAAAGCAATCACTATACCGCGTTGTGGCTTTTGATGCGTAGGTAAGAATGGCTCTTGCTCAGCCTGTAGCAGCCACGTAAAACTTGCAACAACAAAGTAGAGGGCATCTAAATTGTTTTTGCAGGGCATGTTGTGATGTGATATGGTCAAGGCATGATGCTAAATTCATATTTTTTGTAACAGAGTTATCGGCAACTGGCAGGAGCCATATGGTTGTCGCTTTATTGTATGAAATGCAACTGCCATGTAATTGCTTCACTTTATCACTAAGCGGTAGCGATAGTCGTAGCAACAATAGTTAGCGAGACGACAACGATGCTTCGATGGAGATCAAGGTGTCAAGCTGGTGACGATGGTGATCATGACGGTGCTTTGGAGATGGAGATCAAAGGCACAAGATGATGATGACCATATCATATCACTTATATTGATTGCATGTGATGTTTATCCTTTATGCATCTTATTTTGCTTAGTTCGGTGGTAGCATTATAAGATGATCTCTCACTAAATTTCAAGGTACAAATGTTCTCCCTGAGTATGCACCGTTGCTACAATTCATCGTGCCGAGACACCACGTGATGATCGGGTGTGATAAGCTCTGCGTTCACATACAATGGGTGCGAGCCAGTTTTGCACACGTAGAATACTCGGGTTAAACTTGACGAGCCTAGCATATGCAGATATGGCCTCGGAACACTGAGACCGAAAGGTCGAGCGTGAATCATATAGTAGATATGACCAACATAGTGATGTTCACCATTGAAAACTACTCCATCTCACGTGATGATCGGACATGGTTTAGTTGATATGGATCACGTGATCACTTAGATGATTAGAGAGATGTCTATCTAAGTGGGAGTTCTTAAGTAATTTGATTAATTGAACTTTAATATATCATGAACTTAGTACCTGATAGTATTTTGCATGTCTATGTTGTTGTAGATAGATGGCCCGTGTTGTTGTTCCGTTGAATTTTAATGTGTTCCTAGAGAAAGCTAAGTTGAAACATGATGGTAGCAACTACACAGACTGGGTCCGTAAATTGAGGATTATCCTCATTGTTGCACAAAAGAATTACGTCCTAGAAGCACCGCTAGGTGACAAACCCGCTGCAGGAGCAATGCCAGATTTTGTGAACACCTGGCAGAGCAAAGCTGATGACTACTCGATAGTTCAGTGTGCCATGCTTTACGGCTTAGAACCGGGACTTCAACGATGTTTTGAACGTCATGGAGCATATGAGATGTTCCAGGAGTTGAAGTTAATATTTCAAGCAAATGCCCGGATTGAGAGATATGAAGTCTCCAATAAGTTCTACAGCTGCAAAATGGAGGAGAATAGTTCTGTCAATGAACATATACTCAGACTGTCTGGGTACCACAACCACTTGACTCAGCTGGGAGTTAATCTTCCTGATGATAGTGTCATTGACAGAGTTCTTCAATCACCGCCACCAAGCTACAAGAGCTTCGTGATGAACTGTAATATGCAAGGGATGGATAAGACTATTCTCGAGCTCTTCGCAATGCTAAAGGCTGCGGAGGTAGAAATCAAGAAAGAGCATCAAGTGTTGATGGTCAACAAGACCACTAGTTTCAAGAAAAAAGGGTAAAGGGAAGAAGGGGAACTTCAAGAAGAACAGCAAACCATTTGCTGCTCAAGTGAAGAAACCCAAGTCTGGACCTAGGCCTGAAACTGAGTGCTTCTACTGCAAAGGGACTGGTCACTGAAAGCGGAATTGCCCCAAGTATTTAGCGGAGAAGAAGGATGGCAAAGTGAAAGGTATATTTGATATACATGTTATTGATGTGTACCTTACTAATGCTTGCAGTAGTGCCTGGGTATTTGATACTGGTTCCGTTGCTAATATTTGCAACTCAAAACAGGGGCTACGGATTAAGCGAAGATTGGCTAAGGATGAGGTGACGATGCGCGCGGGAAATGGTTCCAAAGTCGATGTGATCACCGTTGGCATGCTACCTCTACATCTAACTTCGGGATTAGTTTTAGACCTAAATAATTGTTATTTGGTGCCAGCTTTGAGCATGAACATTATATCTGGATCTTGTTTGATGTGAGACGGTTATTCATTTAAATCAGAGAATAATGGTTGTTCTATTTATATGAGTAATATCTTTTATGGTCATGCACCTTTTATGAGTGGTCTATTTTTACTAAATCTTGATAGTAGTGATACACTTCATAGTATTGAAGCCAAAAGAAGCAAAGTTGATAATGATAGTGCAACTTATTTGTGGCATTGCCATTTGGGTCATATTGGTGTAAAGCGCATGAAGAAACTACATTCTGATGGACTTCTGGAATCGCTTGATTATGAATCACTTGGTACTTGCGAACCATGCCTCATGGGCAAGATGACTAAAAATCCGTTCTCCGGAACAATGGAGCGAGCAAAAGAGTTATTGGAAATCATACATACTGATGTATGTGGTCCAATGAACATTGAGGCTCGCGGCGTATATCGTTATTTTCTCACCTTCACAGATGATTTGAGCAGATATGGGTATATCTACTTAATGAAACATAAGTCTGAAACATTTGAGAAGTTCAAAGAATTTCAGAGTGAAGTGCAAAATCATCGTAACAAGAAAATAAAGTTTCTACGATCTGATCGTGGAGGAGAATATTTGAGTTACGAGTTTGGTCTTCATTTGAAACAATGCGGAATAGTTTCGCAACTCACGCCACCCGGATCACCATAGCGTAATGGTGTGTCCGAACGTCGTAATCGTACTTTACTAGATATGGTGCAATCTATGTTGTCTCTTACTGATTTACCACTATCGTTTTGGGGTTATGCTTTAGAGACGACTGCATTCACGTTAAATAGGGCACCATCTAAATCCGTTGAGACGACACCTTATGAACTATGGTTTGGCAAGAAACCCAAGTTGTCATTTCTTAAAGTTTGAGGCTGCGATGCTTATGTGAAAAAGCTTCAACCTGATAAGCTCGAACCCAAATTGGAGAAATGTGTCTTCATAGTATACCAAAAGAGACTGTTGGGTACACCTTCTATCACAGATCCGAAGGCAAGATATTCATTGCTAAGAATTGATCCTTTCTAGAGAAGGAGTTTCTCTCGAAAGAAGTGAGTGGGAGGAAAGTAGAACTTGATGAGGTAATTGTACCTTCTCCCTTATTGGAAAGTAGTTCATCACTGAAATCAGTTCCAGTGATTCCTACACCAGTAAGTGAGGAAGCTAATGATGATGATTATGAAGCTTCTGATCAAGTTACTACCGAACCTCGTAGGTCAACCAGAGTAAGATTCGCACCAGAATGGTATGGTAATCCTATTCTGGAGGTCATGTTACTTGACCATGACGAACCTACGAACTATGAGGAAGCGATGATGAGCCCAGATTCCGCAAAATGGCTTGAGGCCATGAAATCTGAGATGGGATCCATGTATGAGAACAAAGTATGGACTTTGGTTGACTTTCCCGATGATCGGCAGGCCATAGGGAATAAAGGGATCTTCAAGAAGAAGACCGACGTTGACGGTAATGTTACTGTCTACAAAGCTCGACTTGTTGCAAAAGGTTTTCGACTAGTTCAAGGAGTTGACTACGATGAGACCTTCTCACCCGTAGCGATGCTTAAGTCCGTCCAGATCATGTTAGCAATTGCCGCATTTTATGATTATGAAATTTGGCAAATGGATGTCAAAACTGCATTCCTTAATGGATATCTTAAAGAAGAGTTGTACATGATGCAACCAGAAGGTTTTGTCGATCCAAAAGGTGCTAACAAAGTGTGCAAGCTCCAACTATCCATTTATGGACTGGTGCAAGCCTCTCGGAGTTGGAATATACGCTTTGATAGTGTGATTAAAGCATATGGTTTTATACAGACTTTTGGAGAAGCTTGTATTTACAAGAAAGTGAGTGGGAGCTCTGTAGCATTTCTGATATTATATGTAGATGACATATTGTTGATCGGAAATGATACTGAATTTCTGAATAGCATAAAAGGATACTTGAATAAGAATTTTTCAATGAAAGACCTCGATGAAGTTGCTTATATATTGGGCATCAAGATCTATAGAGATAGATCAAGACGCTTAATTGGACTTTCACAAAGCACATACCTTGATAAAGTTTTGAAGAAGTTCAAAATGGATCAAGCAAAGAAAGGGTTCTTGCCTGTGTTACAAGGTGTGAAGTTAGAGTCAGACTCAATGCCCGACCACTGCAGAAGATAGAGAGAAAATGAAAGTCATTCCATATGCTTCAGCCATAGGTTCTATCATGTATGCAATGTTGTGTACCAGACCTAATGTGTGCCTTGCTATTAGTTTAGCAGGGAGGTACCAAAGTAATCCAGGAGTGGATCACTGGACAACGGTACAGTCAAGAACGTCCTGAAATACCTGAAAAGGACTAAGGATATGTTTCTCGTTTATGGAGGTGACAAAGAGCTCGTCATCAACGGTTATGTCGATGCAAGCTTTGACACTGATCCGGATGACTCTAAGTCACAAACCGGATACGAATTTTTATTAAATGGTGGAGCTGTCAGTTGGTGCAATTCCAAGCAGAGCGTCGTGGCGGGATCTACGTGTGAAGCGGAGTACATAGCTGCTTCGGAAGCAGCAAATGAAGGAGTCTGGAAGAAGGAGTTCATATCCGATCTAGGTGTATTATCTAGTGCATCGGGTCAAATGAAAATATTTTGTGACAACACTAGTGCAATTGCCTTGGCAAAGGGATCCAGATTTCACAAGAGAACCAAGCACATCAAGAGATGCTTCAATTCCATTCGCGATCAAGTCAATGAGGGAGACATGGAGATTTTCAAGATACATACGAATCTGAATGTTGCAGACCCATTGACTAAGCCTCTCTTACGAGCAAGACATGATCAGCACCAAGACTCCATGGGTGTTAGAATCATTACAATGTAATCTAGATTATTGACTCTAGTGCAAGTGGGAGACTGAAGGAAATATGCCCTAGAGGCAATAATAAAGTTGTTATTTATATTTCCTTATATCATGATAAATGTTTATTATTCATGCTAGAATTGTATTAACCGGAAACTTAGTGCATGTGTGAATACATAGACAGACAGAGTGTCACTAGTATGCCTCTACTTGACTAGCTCGTTGAATCAATGATGGTTATGTTTCCTGACCATAGACATGAGTTGTCATTTGATTAACGGGATCGCATCATTAGATAATGATGTGATTGACTTGACCCATCCGTTAGCTTAGCATGATGATCGTTTAGTTTGTTGCTATTGCTTTCTCCATAACTTATACATGTTCTTCCTATGACTATGAGTCATGCAACTCTTGAATACCGAAGGAAAACTTAGTGTGCTATCAAACGCCACAACGTAACTAGGTGACTGTAAAGATGCTCTACAGGTGTCTCCGATGGTGTTTGTTGAGTTGGCATAGATCGAGATTAGGATTTGTCACTCCGAGTATCGAAGAGGTATCTCTAGGCCCTCTCGGTAATGCACATCACTATAAGCCTTGCAAGCAATGTGAATAATGAGTTATTTGCGTATGATGCATTATGGAACGAGTAAAGAGACTTGCCGGTAACGAGATTGAACTAGGTATTGAGATACCGACGATCGAATCTCGGGCAAGTAACATACCGATGACAAAGGGAACAACGTATGTTGTTGTGCGGTTTGACTGATAAAGATCTTCGTAGAATATGTAGGAACCAATATGAGCATCCTGGTTCCGCTATTGGTTATTGACCGGAGATGAGTCTCGGTCATGTCTACATAGTTCTCGAACCCGTAGGGTCCGCACGCTTAACGTTCGGTGACGATCGGTGTTATGAGTTTATGTGTTTTGATGTACCGAAGGTAGTTCGGAGTCCCGGATATGATCACGAAAACGACGAGGAGTCTTGAAATGGTCGAGACGTAAAGATCGATATATTGGAAGCCTATGTTTGGACATCGGAATGGTTCCAGATGAGTTCGGGCATTTTCCAGAGTATCGGGAGGTTACCGGAACCCCCCGGGGAGTATATGGGCCTTATTGGGCCTTATTGGAATAGAGGAGAGGAAGGGAAAAGGTGGGAGGCGCGCCCCCTAGCCCAATCCGAATTGGGTGGGCCCCCCTTTCCTTCCCTCTCTCCTCCCCTTCCTTCTCTCCTACTCCTACTACTTGGAAGGGGGGAATCCTACTCCCGGTGGGAGTAGGACTCCCCTAGGGCGCTCCATAGAGGGTCGTCCCTCCCCCCTCCTCCACTCCTTTATATACGGGGAGGGGGGCACCCCATAGACACAAAAGTTGATCATTGTCTTAGCCGTGTGCGGTGCCCCCCTCCACCATAATCCACCTCGGTCATATCGTCATCGTGCTTAGGCAAAGCCCTGCGCCGGTAGCTTCATCATCACCATCATAACGTCGTCGTGCTGACGAAGTTCTCCCTCGACTCTCAGCTGGATCGAGAGTTCGTGGGACATCACCGATCCTAGTAACGAAAGTACGGCACCTCCGTGATCCAAGTACCGAAAGTACGTCTTCACGATCGCGGAGGCGCCGTACTTTCAGTACTAGGATCGGTCGGATCGTGAAGATGTACGACTACATAAACCACGTTTTCATAACGCTTCCGCTTACGGTCTACGAGGGTACGTAGACAACACTCTTCCCTCTCGTTGCTATGCATCACCATGATAGATCTTGCGTGTGCGTAGGATTTTTTTGAAATTACCGCGTTCCCCAACAGCCTCGTCCACGCCTTTGCCGTCTGCACCACCTTGATCGAGATTATCTTTGACCATGCCTTTTTTCACGACTATCGGGCATTCCATGGGACGCCCACGGTCTTGGGCTACCTCCACAACAAATCCTATGAAAGCAATGACGTCGCTCAATTCGTTCCCAACAAAGCCTTATGCACACTCGTTTGCGAGAACGAAGACTGGGATGCGGTCGAATCCCGCCATGCCCGTGTCCTCTTCTACACGCCTGGGAAGGATACAGATTTCATTGTTTGGGACCCCATCATGAAAACCAGCGGGTGAGTTCCACCTACTCCAAGCTATTGAAGATACTTTCTGCAGAATAGGAGATAACCTGGATGGTCACAAACCTCTGCGCCAAGGACTGTTGTGACCCCTGGGCTACCATGGCGGTCCCATCCTCGTGGCTTTCGTCGGCTCCAAACGTGGTAGAGAAGACCATGTTTGCCTCCGTTTACCCATCTGAGACAACCGACTGGAGCGAAATGATATCGGTTGAGAACCAAAGTATTGTCGTTATGTATCCGTTTGAAACCATCTTGCATATGTATGCCATTGAGGAGACGGGGCACACTGCGGTTGGGGGAAAGAAAGTGTATATCCCCATAAAGTGGGGCTACTATAGCACGAAACTAGTGATGTACAATGTGGGCGAGCAAGAAATTTCACTTATTAATTGGTAGGGCTAAGGTATTTTGCGTTTTCTTTGGGTTTTCGTGTTTTACTTTGTTTCATTACTATTTTCCATCTTTCTGTTTTAGTTCATTTCTTCACCTGTTTTCTGTGGTTTTCATGGTTTTCTTTGCTTCTTCACTGATTTTTTATGGATTTCATTGGTTTTTCTTTGTTGTGTTTTGGCGTTTCTTCATCAGTTTTTTGTGTGTGTTTCCGACATATGTCTACTTTTACACAATGTATATTTTTAAGTGTAGTCCCCACTGGTAGCCTGTTCGTTCGACGACACGCAGCGGCGTGGCGCCCCTTTTGGCTCAACGGGTGGCGTACTGCTACTCCATGCTGCCGCGACGCCACACTGCTTCCAACCTCCGCCCCTTTGCCACTAATGCTGATAGAGCGATAGGGCAACTCGCCCCAACCACCCGCCATGAATCCACCTCCACCGCAACTCAGCCTCCACTCGCTGATCAACGACGCTATCCGCGAGATTTTGTTCCGCATCCAGTCAGATGACCCGACGAGCCCGTCCGCGCCTCCGTCGTCTGCCACCTTACTTGAGATCATCTCTTACCCCGCTTTTTTAGCGGCTACCAGGCCTTCCACGTGACGCCCCCGATCTTGGTCTACCTCCGCAACAAATCCTACAAGAGCCACGACGTTGCTCAATTTGTTCCCACCAAAGCTTTCTGCCCACTCATTTGCGAGCATGGAGACTAGGATGCGGTCGACTCCCGCCATGGCCGCGTCCTCTTCTACACAACCCGGGAGAAGGATACATATTTCATCGTTTGGGACCCCATCAACGACAACCAGCGAGTGATGTCCACCGACTCCAAGCTATTTAAGACACTTTGTGATGGAGAGGAGATAACCTGGATGGCCGCGGTCCTGTGTGCCAAGAACTGTTGCGACCACCTAGGCTACCATGACGGTCCCTTCCTCTTATCTTTCATGGGCTCCAACGTGGTAGGAAAAGACCATGTTCACCTTTGTTTACTCATCTGAGACAACTGAGTGAAGCAAAATGATCTCGGTTGAGAACCTGAATGCCGTCGTTACGTATCCGTTTGGCACCATCTTGTATCTATATACCATTGTGGAGATGGGGCACCTTGCGGTTGTGGGAAAGAAACTCCATTTCCTCATCAGGTGGGGCTACTGGAGCTTATAAATAGTGATGTACAATGTGAGCGAACAAGAACTTTCACTCGTTAATTTGTCGGACTACTGTTTTCGCGTTTAGTTTCATTTTCCCTGTTTTACTTTGTTTCTTTACTGCTTTTTCGTCTTTATGATCTAGTTCATTTGTTCGCCGGTTTTTCGTGGTTTTCTTCGCTTTTTCGCCGGTTTTTGCTTGTTTTCTTCATTTTTTTCTTTCTTTCTTTAATTGGTTTCTTTCGTCTTTGGCATTTCCTCACCATTTTGTGTGTGTTTGTTTTCTACACATGTCTACTTTTACACAATGTACACTTCTAGTTTAGACGTAGTACATTTTATTGATAGACATCGACCATTTTTCAGAGACACAATGTACATTTTTAAGAATTCATGTTTTTAATATTGAAAATATGTTGAATTTTTTTAAATACATGTTTGGAACTTTTTAAAATATATGATAAACATTTTTTAAATACATGATGTACATTTTTTGAATACATGTTTCGTGAATATCTTTTCCTCTTTTTCTTATTATTTTCTTTCCCCTTTGTCAATTATATCTGAATTTTTGTGTGCACTGTATGTTTTTCATATACATCAAGAACTTTTTTATACACGTTTAACATTTTGAAAATACATGATTTTTCAAATATTATTTATTTTTTGCACACATTGTACATTGTTGTTTACATGTAAATAATTTTTTATACATTTTATGAATACACAATTAACACCTTTTCAAACACATGATTTTGGACATTTTTCCAAAATGTTATACACACTTTTCAAATATGCATTGATTTTTTATTTACACTAAGCAATCATTTTTGTAGATTGTATAAACATATCTTAAAAGTGTCATGAACATATTTATGAAACGCCTGAACATTTTAAAAAATGTAAGTTTCATGTTTTTGAATGGTAGTTTTTTTTATAAATTACGCAATTCTTTTACATTGTGTAAACATTTTGTAAAAATGTCAAATACATTTTTAATGACATGAACATTTTTAAAATGTCACAAACAGTTTGTTTAATGTTATCAACATTGTTTGAATTAAGTTAACATGTTTGCAAACTCATGATTTACAGATATAGTTCTTTTTTCTTTCTTTTGGAATATATGTGTTTACAATATTTTCAAAAATAATAATGAAAGAATAATGAAATGACATGGGAAAAAAGTAATAACCTAGAAGATATGTGTAATCAAAGGATCGGGCAAGGTCTAAGTGATCTTAACTAAAGGAGAATAAGGTGGGTATTTGGTCTTCTGATTAAATGTCAATCTATCCAACAAGACTTAAAGTTGTCACAACAATTTAAACTGGTTAAACGTATCTTACATCTTCCCTGAGCAACTGTTTTTTTAGAAAAAAGATTATATATTCCCGACCTTTGCATCTAGACGACATGCAACCATTTTTATTAATTATTCACAAAGATCTTACAAAGTAATACATCAGTAAGATAAAAGTCATCATCTTGGCAACACACTTGTCACTATTCTTATCCTATCCCTTAATGAAGGGGTGCCAAATATCCGAATCAAATATCAAACAGACATCGCACTAAACTTGGCTTCGTGTTGCTTGCTTCCACTGGAGGGTGGTGAGAGAAGAAAACTTTGTTGCCGTGCTCTGTAGTGAAAAAACAGAGCCGCGCCGTTCGCCTACGAACCCGTGTACACGGACGCAAACCATGTCAGCCGCAACCGCCCGTCCGTCGGCATGACGGATTGACAGGCCGATCGACGGCGACGGCCACCTAAACGGAATTTGTCGAGCACTAGCTGGTACTATTCGCCGTTACCCGTGCTGGTTCCGATCCGACCGCGACGCGCGGGAGCAGACGTGGTCGTCGTCGTTGCCTTCTCGATTCTGGACCGAAGCGAACGGGGACTGCGCCGTGGCTTCAGACTGGTTCGTTCCTGGCGAGCTTATCTGTCCGCGCAGTCATCTGTCCCGATCTTGCGTGTATATACCCCCTTCATTTTAAAATATAGTGCGCCCATGCTTTTTGAGGTCGAATTTTAACCATAAATTTAACGAACGAGACCGACTGCGACGAGAGAAAAAGTTACATAATTAAAAACTTCTTTCGAATACGAATTCACTGATATAACTTTTGCCCTCGCCGTAATCGGTCTTGATAGTTAAATTTACGGTCAAAGTTGAAGCACGTGGATAGAGGAAGCACTACATTGTGAAATGGTGGGAGTACTTTTTAGAGTAAAATGTACTAGCGGTCATTGAACTTGCGTCGATAGCTCACTTTGATCGTCGTACTTAAGAATACGGTCAATACAGTCACTTATACGATTGTTGGTGATTATACGGTCACTACCTCACTGTATGGCTTTGTATTTTTTCTGGTTGACCGGTCAAACAGTCTAAGTGGCGCCACATCAACTCGCGTTCTCTCACTGCCTGTGCGGGGGCAGTATGTCAGTGGGGTAAAAAAATCGTATTCTCTGCCTATGTGAATCGCCGCATGTGAGTGGGTTAAACTAAAATTGTGGACGTTAGCATGGATCTCTCGCTCGCCGCCGCCGACCACGTAAACTAGCCGGTTGAGCGCACAACCTTTTTGTGTAAAAAAATTGGTTGATACTTAATACTCCGTATAAATTACCCACGACGCACACAGGACGTGAACACATTGTACGCACGCACGCGCTAGCACACAGCAGTCAGCAGGCATGCACACAACGAACACCCAGCACAATACTCACACTAGTACACGCGCACACACGTCGGGCGAGTCTTGACGCACCGAGCATCATCCATACTCACACTGGTACGTCATCCGTTCGCCTAAAAAACATAATTTTAGTTTGTTTTGTTTATTTCTTTATATCCCATTGACATGTGGGACCTGAGTTGATGAGGCACCATTTGGATTGTTTGACCAGTCACTTGAAAAAAATACAAAGCCATACGGTGATGCAGTGACCGTATAATCACCAACAGTCATATATAGTGACCGTATTGACCATATTTTTAAGTACGATGACCAAAATGAGCTACCGACGCAAGTTCAATTACCGCCAATGCATTTTACTCTACTTTTTACAAGCGATAAAGAGCAACTTCAATGGAGCGACCCAAACGGACGTCGTATTTGTCCGCTTTTTGTCCGTTTGGTTCGGCGGTCCACCGGGCATCCGTTCAGTTTTGCATTTGGGTCGGCAATGCGCCCAACGCGCCGATCCATTTCATGTCCGCATTCAACTTTTAAATAAAAAAGGTCTGCGGCTGATTGTGCCAGCGGCCATGCCTCATGCCGGCACCATGGCAGCGCCGGCATACAATGCCGGCTTCAGAAAATACCACAGTTCATGCTGGCGCACTCGCCAGCCGGCCGGCACACATGCCAGTACACAAAAAATGGTGGGACTTGAGTTCGACCACGCCATCGCGGCTCCCGTGGTCATGCCGGCACACCTGCCGGCATACAAAAAGATGGCCCTCGACGCCATAGATCATCGTCCCCGAACTTGAGCATGTCGGCCTGCATCTTCTCGAACCACAGCCTCTTCCTTGGCGACAAGGTGTTGAGATCCACCTTCATGATCTCCACCCCGGTCATCATGCTTGCAAGAGCCACTTCTTTCGCCTTTGTCTTGGCGTTGGCGGCCTCGATCTTTAGCATCTTGGCTTACTTCTCCGCCTCGAGCTCGAACATCTTGGCTTGCTTCTCGGCGTCAAGATCAAGCCTCCTTCTTTGGATCTTCATGAAAGTATCCATTTGCTCTGCCTTGAAACGTCGGCGCTCCTCCTTCCTTGAGTCCTTCTTATTTATCATGCCGTCCACGCTTGCGATCAAGGCGTTGGTGACCGCATCTCGCTTGTCCTCCTTCTTGGAGTTTGTCTTCCCCCGCGGCCGTGCCGGCTCGCCCTCCCCAACATCCTCCACGGCGCCCTTCCCCCCACGTGCCTTGAGCGCGGCATATTGGGCAGCGGCGTCGAGGTCGAGGTTGAGGCCGATGGCGTCCTCCATGGCTGGTTGGGGGGCGGAGGCGCGCGCGGGCGGGAGCGTTTTTGGAAAATGGGGGGAATGTTGATGGCTGCCACCGACCGGCGGGCCCGGGGAGAGGAGTAGGCGCGCGCGCGTCCGTCCCATGTCCGCGCCGACGCAAATCGCCAACGCGCCGACCCAAACGGACACGGACGAACGAAATGGATCGCCCCATTGGAGTTGCTCTAATTTTTTTAATTTTTTTTTGCCTAGTTCAATTCGTTGACTGTTCCGGATCGGATACCGTTGTGACTTCGGTGTGTGCCGTAGGCCAGGCCTCTTCTTCCTCTGCTTTTCGGTGGTCTATGCGAGGCCACGTGATTGAGGAGTTGACTTTGGTTGGAGAGAGCTCGCACAAGTCAATTTCTTCTTCATTCATGGTTGCTATGGTTCGCAGCGTGCATGCCTTTTGTGCAGTGCCTCCGGTCCTTTTTAGTCTGCCTATAAGTTTTATACAAAGTCAAAGTATCTTCACTTTAATCAAACATATAAAAAAAATATCAATCTTCATAATGCCAAATCAATATTGTTGGATTCATTATAAAATGTAGTTTCATAGCTATACATTTGGTATTGTAGATGTTGGTATTTTTCAATATAAATTTGATCAAACTTTGCAATGTTTGACTTGATGAAACATGAAGTAAAAAGGACCGAAGGGAGTATATGAAGGCATCTTCAATGGAAATCATAAGACGGACCACCTCAAATGTCCGTGTACAGCTCCAGGTCGGAGACCCTTCAGCGTATCCTTTTTTGACGCGGTATCCCTTGTTTCTTAACTGTGAGCTGTGACTTACAATGGACCAGACGAACGAAAAGGAGAGTGGGAGACATTATCCAACTCACAGTGGGTTGGACGAACTGTCCAGAATTTCATATAGCTCCCATGCGATTTCAGACATCTGGACCAGTTTGGACATATTTGATGAGCCCTGCTGGATGGCTAAAAGTGTCTATCTCGTCACGTCCGGTCGTCCATTTCAGGCCATTTCCGTGACCTGAGGGCATCTACAATCGGCTTCTCAAATGTCCTCTATATATTTGGGTGGACGGCCTGATCAGTGTCCGGTCATAAAATCGTGACCTAGCTGAGCTCCTCAAACCGGCCCAATAGGTACGGGTTGACCAACTCGTCTCCGGGGTGGATATAAGAGGCCTGGACACGTTTGCCATGCCAGACTGATATGCGGAACCCAGGCGGACACACGTGGAAAACCAACGGTTCGGTGAGAACGCCGCTTCGACGGGCCGCCCGAGGGGCCAAATTGGGCTATTTAAGCCGACGACGACCCTTAACTCTAGGCAGTCCCATTTCCACCATCTTCCTCCCGACCACGCCACCACTCCCTATCTACTCAGAGCTCGTTGTCCGGCAGTAGCCATGGTGCACTGCCAGATCATCACCTACGCCATGCTTACTCTGTAGTGCCGTTTGGAGCTCCTATCAGAGATCCAGGCAGGACGCGCTGCTCACATTGCAACCACTTGCCTCCGGACTTTCCGAAGGAGGAGCAGGAGGCGTCAGACACGGAGATGGATGATGAGGAGGAGAAGGAAGGTGAGGCGGTTCCAGCACATCCTGTTGCCGAATTCGGCATGGGCGACACGCTGGCCGTGTTTGAGGTGGCCCAAACAGAGAAGGCGGCAAGGCAACAGATCATCCTCGACTCCATTTGGTCGGAGCTTGAGGTCGCGGTAAAATTGCACTACCTCCGTCAGGCGGACGCGGAGCTGGAGCAAGTTTTCGCAGACCTGGACACCAACAAGGAGCCAGAGTTGCGGGCTCCCGCCAACGACGAGGCCGGTCCGTCCGGCACTGTCGACACGGAGGTCGTCGACCTCTCCGACGTATACAAGAACTACCAAGGTAGGTTTAAAAATGTATAACGTAGTACGCAGATATTTTGTGTTGCACAGTGTAGCATAGATTTATTTTTTAAGCTCGGGAGAACCAGCTTATATTTTAAGCCGCCTAAAGGAAATGTCCCTTCGGCCAACTCCATCGCATGACCCCAAATGGTCCGGCCGCGTCCGTTTGGGGGTAAACGTACGGACAGAAAACATGGTCCAACGCGCGGGAGCAAACGGACAAACGTTTGTTTTCATCCGCTTTCAAACCATTCCCGGCCCAAATTTGTGTCGCTTTTGCGCCAAAATGGACAGCGCGCGGACGGGCGGGACGTGCACGCCCCTTGTCCTCCCTGGCCCGCCCGTCGGGGACAAAGACGCCCATTTTCTCTTCCCCGGCCCTTCCCTCCCCCCTCCCCCCCGGCGCCATCGCCGCCGCCATCCATCAGCGCCGGTGCATTTTCCCATCCGCCTTCCTTGCTTTCCTACCAGGCCGCCCAAACCACGACCACCCCATGCCATAGCCTACTCCACGCATGCGTTTCGTAGGACTTTTTGCCGGCGTCCGTGGATCTTTGTTGCTGCAACCGGTGGGAGAGAAGCTACGGCCGTCGCCGACGCCCATCGACCCCAACACCTTCAGGCAGGCGCTGCATAGACGCAGGATGCCGCCCACCAACTTCAACCTTGCCTGCTGCTTGTGAGGGGAGCTTGAGATGTTCTTCCCGGCCGCGTCTCCACCACGACCGCAAGGTGTTCAACACTTTTCTCATAAGATACCATGGATAGTGGGGTGAGTATTTTTTTTTATAACTTCATTTGTTCATCAGATGACGAAGACCTTGTGGTGACTGCATTGGTCGTGAATGACCACACTGCTAATGCTAGGTAGCGGCCTCGGTTCAGGGGATCAATCCTGGGTCATGCTCCGGCCTTGAACCACAATAGGGAGAGTGGCCACACCCTACTCTATGTCGATTACTTTGAGAATACCTCGCTCTTCAAACCACACCGATTCCGCCGCCGCTTCCGTATGAGGAGACATGTGTTCAATTGTATTTGAGAGGGAGTGGTAGGATATGACTGATCCTTTGAGTGCAAAGAGGATGCCCTTGGCAAGCTTGGCTTCTCCTCTTACCAGAAATGCACTTTGGTTATTTGCATGCTTGCATATGGAATTCCAGGTGATCTTGTTGTGAGTACGTGCGTATGAGTGAGTCCACATGTCTTCTATCGATGTATAGTTTATGCAAGATTGCGGTGGTAGTGTTTGGCCCTGAGTACCTGAGAGAGACAACTACCGCTGATACAGAGATGTTGTTGGTCATCAATGCCGATAGGGGCTTTCCGGACATGCTTGCTAGTATAGATTGTATGCACTGAAAGTGAAAGAACTGTCCATTTGCTTGGCAGGGGCAATACGAGTGTCACGTGAAAGGTACCACTGTCATACCAGAAGCGGTGGCTTCACAAGGTTTGTGGATATGGCATTCTTTCTTCGGCATGGTTGGTTCTCACAATGATATCAACCTTGAAAAGGATCGATGGTTGACTAGAGGGGGCGGGGGGGGGGGGGGTGAATAGGCTATTGCCACTTTTTAGCTTTACTTAAAAAGGTTTAGAAACAAATAGGTTGTCTACATATGCAACTAGGTGAACAACCTATATGACGCTCACAACACAAGCAAGCAAGAGATACAATACAATAATAGCTTGCACAAAGTAATTAATGGTGAGAGATAACCACAAGTGGAGTCGATGGAGACGAGGATGTATTACCGAAGTTCCTTCCCTTTAGGGGGAAGTACGTCTTCGTTGGAGCAGTGTAGAGGCACAATGCTCCCCAACAAGCCACTAGGGCCACCGTATTCTCCTCACGCCCTCGCACAATGCAAGATGTCGTGATTCTACTAGTGGTTCCCTTGAAGGCGGCAACCGGACCTTTACAAACAAGGTTGGAGCTCTCTTCACAACTTAATTGGAGACTCCCAATACCACCACGAAGCTTCACCACAATGGATTGTCCCTCCAAGGTGACCTCTTCTGTCTAGGGTGCCCAAACACACAAGAGTAACAAGATCAACAAGGGATTAGTGGGAGGAATAAAATTTCTCTCGATGGAAGTGTAGATCGGGGCCCCCTCAAGCAAACCCTAGAGAATCAACAAATTTTGTTGGCTAGGGAGAGAGATCAGGAAAAAATGAGCTTAAGGGCAACAATGGAGCTTGAGGGGAAAAGAGGTAAGTCTTCTTGGGGAAGAAGACCTTCTTATATAGTGAGGGAACAAAATCCAACTGTTTTCTGCCCACAAGTCATGCACAAGCGGTACTACCGCTCGGGGGAACGGTACTACCGCTGCACATGGTAGTTCCAGTCACATCATGCAACTAACACAATCAAGGACACAGTAGTGCCGCTGGAGCGGTACTACCACTCCCGCCAGTGGTACTTCCACTTATTGTTGCACACAGAGGTGAAACCGCAGTAGTAGAGGTAGGTAGTGCGGCAATACCACACAGGGTGGTACTACCGCTCTACTTCCTCTGGAGCGAAAATGGGTTACAGAAGCCCAAAGCTAAGCAGTACTCCGGGCGGAGGTAGAAGCCGGTAGTACCGCATAGAGTTCGGTGAAACCGCGTGAGCGGTACTATCGCTTGGGAGTACTGTCTTACTACCGCTCATTGTACAGAATGCCTAAAACAAGCGGCACTGTCTAAAGTACTAGAGTGCGGTAGTACCGCTGGAGCAGTACTGCCGCTCCCCAACACAGTACTACCGCTTGTGTGCTTCTAATAAGCCCAAGCAAAAGATAGATGGTGATCCACGTTGCCGGGAAGGAAGGAGGGTGCAAAGATGAATGTGTACGTGTTGATTTTCAACCTAACCTTTCCAAATGCGGACCCCTCTTGATAGTATAGATTTCCTATGACTCAAATCCACCAAAAAAAATCGCTGGAAAAATAATCGTCTTCACTCTTAATCACCGAGGGCAAACAAACCGTCTCGAACCATCTAATAATCTCTAAAACTCAATGCACATAGTTAGTCTGCAAATCGCACTGTCATCAATCACCAAAACTACCAATGATAAAATATGCCCTAACAAATGTGCTTCAGTGTTCTCCAGTGTTTACAAGGCTTGCAGAAGGCCACTCCCCAGAGGTCAACTTTGATATCAATGACCACCATTACAACAAGGGATACTACCTAGCTGATGGTATCTATCCTCAGTGGTCAACTTTTGTGAAGACAATACCCAATCCACAAGGAGAGAAGCGACAAATATTTGCCCAAATGCAAGAGAATGCCAGGAAGGATGCGGAGCGTGCTTCAATCTCGATGGGGTATCGTTTGAAACCCTGCACTAACATGGAGCACCCAAAAGTTTTGAGAGATGATGACTGCTTGTGTTGATCATGCATAAGCGTGCTTTTGGAATATGAGCATGGTGATAGCATCTACGACCAAGGGTTCAATTTTTAGGGCGAAGATTTTGAGCCTGAGCACCAAGAACCGGCAACCTTTGAACAGTTTGCCCAATTTCATCACGAAATGCGTGATTGGCATACTCATATGCAGCTCCAAGATGTCTTGGTCAAATACATCTGGACTCACAGTGGCAACTAGTAGATGTACCGGTTTATTTTTACTTTTCATCTATTCAAAACAATTTTGATTGGGTTGTAAAACAACTATTTGATTGTGTTTTTATTTGGACGTGAAACTGTTTTATATTTTGTAAAAGGAATTGCAATGTTTGATTTATTTGCATTATTTGGTTATTTGCATAGTCATAGGGAAACGAACAAGATGCGACCGGATGTTGGATGCACCATGGACGCATTCGGGAAAATGGCTGGATGTTGCTTCATTTGCTATTATACCCAAACAAATGAAATCCGGACAGAACGGACCTTGGCTTGGGCCATGGGTTGGAATTGGCCGTAAGGGCATCTCCAGCCGTTGGCCCCTCAGAGGGCGTCTAAAAATGCCGCCTGAAGGTGAGCCGGCGCAAAAAATGGCCCTGGGGGCGAGTCGGTCCCCAGCCGTCGGCCCCCAAGGCCGCCCCCAGGCGCGTATTTAAAAGAAAAAGACCGTTCAGCGAAGTTATGATAAAAACTAGTTAAATTTCGGCCAAACATGGCAAATTTCGGTGAAATTCACGCATTTTCATTACATTAACCTAATCTAAAAAAGAAAATGGCTGAAGTCGTCGCCGCCGTCGCCGCCATCGTCGTCGTCGGCCTTCTCCTCCTTGACGCGGGCGCCCCTGCTGGACCCCTGCCCGGCGTCACCATGGCGGACTGGCGGCGGCGCGTCGTCGTCGTCGTTGCTGTCGCATAAGACGACAACCCCGTATTCAACGCGGCCGCGTTGACCCTCCTCGAAGCGGCGCAGGGCGGCGCGCTGGCATTCCTTCTCCTTCTCCCGGCGCGCCTTCTCCATCGCAATGGAGTCCTGGCGCGCCCATTCTAGGACCGCGTCGTCGTCGTCGAACTCCGCCTCCATCGGCGCCAGCCCCGGCTCCGTCTTCACCGGCGCCAGCCCTGGCTCCATCTTCGGCTTGACGAAGCGCGGAGGAGCCGACGAGGAGGGGGCGCGCCGGCCGCCCTCGTTGATGACGATGCCGACGCTGCGAGTGCGCCGATCGATTGGCGTCTCCGCCGCGGGCTCGACCTTGACGCCGAGAAGCGCCGGAGAACCGGAGGAGTGGGAAGATGAGCGAGAGGAGGAAAACGAGGAGGAGGCGAACCTCCTTGGCGCCCATGCGCGTCGGTGTTGCGACGGGGTGGCCCCCGTCGCAGGATAGGTCAACGGCGGGTTGTTGCTGCCGTCGAGGTGCGTCAGCACGCCCTCCAGCGTGCGGCCCGGGACGCCCCACCACAGGTGGCGCCCCACGCTGTTCTTCACGCCGCCGACCACCGGCGCGTCGTTGGTGGAGGTCAGGCGCTGCTGCTGGCGGCGCTGAAAGTACGCCGCCCAAGCCGCGTGATTGCCGGCGGCGTACTGGGGGAGGGAGCACTCGTCGTCGGTCAGGGAGGCGCGCGCGACCTCGATCTCCTCGGCGAAGTACGTGGGCTTCGCCACGGCGTCGGGTAACGGGGGAACGGGCACTCCCCCGTCGCTGAGCCGCCACCCCGTCGGCCCGACGCGCATGTCCGGCGGCGTTGGGATGTTCGCCTGGAACAGGAGCCAGGACTCCTGTTCGCGAAGCGAACGCCGGCCGAAGCCGTTCGCCGCCGCCTCGTCTCCGGGGAAGCGCTCTGCCATGGCGACGGGCTCGGCGGTGGTAGAGAGGGAGAGAGAGGGGCTGCCGGTGGCGCTCGAGAGAGGAAGACGGAGACAGAGTGAGAGGGGCTGAGCGGCGGCAAGGGGCGAGTCTGGTGTGGGCACCGGCGAGAACCGCCGGCTTTTATAGCCGCTCCGGGCCCGTGTGTATGCGTGCGAGGGAGGGGAGGCGTCCTGAGACGCGCCGCCCGTGAGGAATCAGCCATTGATTCCCCGCGGGAACCGAGACAATTGGGGGAAGACGAGCCGCCGTGTCCCTGACGCGGCTGGCCCGTGGTTTTTTCGCGTCAAAACAGTTCGCCCCGGCACCCTCGGGCGCCCCCAGCGCGCCGGGTTCGGCCTGGGTCCGCTGACGCTGTTTTCAGCATAGGCCGGCAAAAATCGGGCTACCGAGAACGCGACTGGGCCGTTTTTTCAGCGTCGGTGAAAAAAAAAAACGCTTGAGGCGCGGCTGGAGATGCCCTAAGGCTGGCGGACGAAAATAAGCGGTGACCGGGCATTGTCCCCGCAGCCGGCGTGAGCGCGCGCGAAGCCAACGCCAACCGAGCGGCACGCGTCGCCGTGGAGGGGCAGATCGACCGCCGCCCAGCCGACCCGCCCAGCCCAAACGGAATCTCGTCATTATGTTCTGGCGGTTTCCGATTCCGATGCGCGACGCACGCCACACCGTTCGTCGTCGCGTCCTTCGGGGTGGTGGACGAAAGCGAAACTGGACCGCGGCGCCGGGCCCCTCCCCCTTCCCCTGGTGGTGGCCTGTCAGAGTCCGCAGCGCAGCGGAGTGCGGTTGATTCAACTGCCCCTCTTCATTCCCTCTTCAGCAGGCGGGGCAGGCCAGAAGCAGAGGCAGAGCAGAGGAGAGGAAACCCCCCAAATTTGACGGACGCATTCCCGCCCCTCCTCCGCTTCCCCCCACCCAATAGCTTCCAAATCCAAACCAACCCAGCCACGGGACTGGACAGCGAGCGAGCGCCTCCAATCCAAAAGCAAGGAAGGAACCTGCCCGCCCCGACCCCGACCCCGATCGATTCCCGGCCCCAAAACTTGGCCCATCCTCGCCGCCTAGGCCGCGCCCGGCGATCCTTATTATTGCCCCGGCGGCTCCGCCCGGGACATCGGTCGAGGCCTTCCGTCTCAATCTGGGGCCCTAGCTCCCCTCCGCTCGGTCCTCCTCCTCCTCCTCTCCTCGTCGGTAGGCCTTCGTGCGTTCCCGGACCGGGTTGGCCTCTGGCCGCCTGCCGGCGGGTCGGTCCCACGGCGCCCCCGCGGCGGCGCCAGGTTGGTTCCTTCTCTTCTCTTTCGCTCCTCCTCCTCCTCGCATTCATGCAAGTCTTCCCGCCGACGATTCGCACCCAATTCCCGACTCCCCAGCGCCAGATTGCGATGCTGCCCAATTCTGACCAAGACACTGTGCCATAGACTTCCCCCCTCCCCTCTACTTTTCCGCGGTTCTAGACGGCTCGTGATTCGGCCATTGACCTGGGTAGGCAGGCTCATCTGGGTCAATTTCCCCATCATAATTGCCTAGCACGCGCCATGAATTTTATTTATTCTACAAGGGGAAAAGGACGGGTGAAACTGAAAGATCTCACAAGTGGGGGGAGCAGAGCAATTGCCATAGCCCATAGCCAAACAGCAGTAGGTCAATTTCTCCATGATAATTGCCGGTACGAGGCACGAATTTCAATTCAGGGACTGTATTATTCTCTCTATACACTAGTAGATGGGGGATCGGGAGAGAAAGGACAGGTGGAACTGAAAGATCCCACAAGTGGGAGCAATACTAGTAGCCAATAGCAGTTCTAGGACCTAATCATCTCATGGTGGTGCCTCTTCATGATGCGGCCAGGCATTAACTCGTGCTGAATTGCAGGTGGACGGACGACAGGTAGTGTGCCTGAGAAAGTTGTGTGTGGTGCGTGCAAAAAGATGAGATGGGCGTAGGAGCAAGACAGAGACCAGTGGAAACAAAGGCGTAAAGCACCACACAAAGCCATCTCTGTCTGTCAGTCACCGCGCCAAGGTGTGTGTGCTTGTGTTGTGTGGAATCCTACAAGAGTGGAGTGGCTTGTTCCTGAAGCCGCAGGGCCAAGGGTGCAGCAGAGATGCCGAAGAAGGGGCTCAAGAAGCTGCACGCCAAGGATGCGCTCGACTTCTTCAACCAGGTCATGGTGGAGCAGCCCCTGCTCCCCTTCCTCATCCCGCTCGGCCTCTTCGCGTGGTTCGTCGAGCGCTGGGTCGTGCCCTTCTCCAACTGGGTGCCCCTCGCGGCCGCCGTCTGGGCGACCATTCAGGTAGCTGTTGTTTTTTTCCCCCGTGTTTTGTTCAGATCATGAATAGTTTCGTAGGGATATAGTGTCTGGTCTTGGGCGTTCACATGATACTTTTGTACTTTCTGAAAGAGAAACAGAGTGTGAACTATACCTTTTTATTTATTCAGACATTCTGATATGTTTTATTTCGTTAAGTGTTAATGATGATTTGGAATGTGAGATTGACAGCACAAACAGCATTTTATCTGGGCCCCTGATGGTTTGTTTGTCTCTTAGTCCTTACACTTTTATATCACTGATGCAGTATGGGAGGTTCAAACGAAAGATGGCTGTAGAAGATTTGAACAAAAGATGGAAGCACCTTATACTGAACACAACAGTATGTGACGTTCCCTTGCTTTATTTATGTTTCTGTTTATTTATGGATATACAGTCAATACTCATTTTACCTCTGTTGTAGCCTACCACACCGATAGAGCCTTGCGAGTGGTTGAACAAACTTTTGATTGAAGTTTGGCCAAACTACATGGAACCGAAACTATCAAAGAAGTTTCAATCTACCGTCGAGGTCAGCTTCTGCACCATATCTTGATATTATATATTTTTGCTTGGATGCAACTTAGCAGTCGGTAGTTCAAAAGGTTTTGGCAAATCAAATTAGATTGTACTATATGCTTTGATCCATGGAAGTTGATTGTCTACAAATCAAATTTAATTACAAAATTCCCTTTGGTTCTGTTAATTTGAGGTAGTCAATATGCATTGCAAGATATGTTGCTTACTGGTTTCTACAGTTTTTTGTTTATAAGTAGCTGACCTGAGTCTACAACTTTGCAGAGACGCTTAAAGAATCGAAAACCAAAACTGATTGTAAGTTCCCCTTAATTCATTTTCCTTCTTTGTTTGCTATTGTGGTTGCAGTGCTAAAACTTTGGTCTTACATCCCCAGGATAAAATAGAATTACAGGAATTCTCACTCGGTTCTTGCCCACCTACCTTGGGAGAGCAGGGTATGCGCTGGATGACTTCAGGTGAACAGGTAGTTGTCCATATTCTGTATTGTGTGCTATCTGAAAGACTTGTACAATCCATATAGTTTATTTAAGACACAACTTAACACTATAATTTGTTTATTTTTGAATATGCAGCAAGTCATGTCCTTGGGTTTTGATTGGCACAGCAAAGAGATGAGTGTGATGTTTATGGCGAAATTAGCAAAACCTCTGATGGGCACTGCTCGCATTGTTATAAACAGCATCCACATCAAGGGAGATGTATGTCTTCTGTGCTCTCTCCATTGGTTATACTCTATCTAACCATTATATCTAATTTGAAAGTGACATGTTTCAAACTTTTTTTAATAATGTCAAGAGACTGACTACGAAAAATGTGTTTTGCAAGAGCCATTTAATTATGAGTGGTTGACAAAGGAAAAAAGCGTTAGCATGCAGTTTAGATTACAAGCGTGTCACAGCAAGGACATGGTGTCTTGTGTTATTTCACAGGAAGCACTTTTTTGCGAGGCTTAGTGAATTTTCCGTACATTGATTTTTTTTGCCCCAATGGTTATACCGTTACATGTTTTTGTCTTGACTACTCCCTCTGTTCCAAATTAATTGAAGTTCTAGTTTTGTCCTAGTTCAAACTCTAGATTTGACTAAGTCTATGGGAAAATGTGCTAATATCTACAAATCAAGTATATAATATTATGGAAATATATTTTATGATGGATATGATGAACTAATTTGGTGTTGTAGATGTTTATACTCCCTCCTTCCTAAAAGATTAAGTCCTTAAAGTTTTGTCTTATGTCGGACTTTTTTAAGTTTGGAGTTTGTTGACTTAAGAAAAAACTTACGGGATCCATTTTGTGGGAAGGAGGGACTATAATTTTCTATAGACTTGGTCCAACTAATTTGCAATTGGCAGGGGGGGGGGGTACATTCTATGTTTATTAACAGATCTGAATTGATAACAATCGACTCTCCCGAGCTGCATCAGCGTACTGCGCTGTGCAGGATTGAGTTCTGCTACTATCTCTGATTCAAATCACATTGTTGCAGCTTCTACTGAGTCCCATTCTTGATGGCGTAGCTGTCCTCTATTCTTTTGAATCTACTCCAGAAGTCAGGATAGGTGTAGCATTTGGAAGTGGTGGAAGCCAAACAGTTCCTGGTATGGAGTTACCGGGTGTCTCAACATGGCTGGTGGGTCTGTGTGGACCATTTAATTCAGTCCTTGATATCTTTGCATCTTCTTAGGGTAATGGCGGCGGCCATTGTGTACTGACATTTAGAAGCCAAATTCAGTTGACATATCTAATGCATGCTTCTTAAATCCATTCAGGTAAAGCTTTTGACTGAAACAATAGCCAAGACAATGGTTGAGCCTCGCCGTCTCTGCTTTTCTTTGCCACCAGTAGATCTGAAGAAACAAGCAGTTGGTGGTGTTCTTTCTGTTACTGTTGTTTCAGCTAGTAATCTTGGCAGAAAGAGCAGAACTAATGAGTTAGGGAACAACCAAAGCTCAAGTGGAAACACTACACCTGGGATTCCTCTTAACAGGAGGGCACATACATTTATTGAGGTAGAAGTCGGCACTTTGACGAGAAAAACAACTACTTGTGAGGGTCCAAATCCTACATGGAATAGCACATTTAACATGGTACTGCATGGAGAGACAGGTGTTGTCAAGTTTCTTCTGTATGAACTGGATTCCGATGGTGTCAAGTATAATTACCTGACAAGCTGCGAGATAAAGGTAGGGTGTCAAGTTTCTTCTTTCACCATGTTTTTCATCGCTTTAGACATTTGAGGTTCTTCCTGCATAACAAGGACACTAAGGAATCGATTTGAACAGGTCAAGTATGTTTTAGATGGTTCGACAATATTCTGGGCTATAGGACATAATGATGGTGTGGTTGCAAGGCATGCTGAGCATTGTGGGAAAGAAGTTGGAATGGTGGTTCCATTTGAGGAGGATATCACAGGCGAGGTAACTAGCCTATTTATTTTCGTTTATTCTTTAGTAACTATCTGTCCATCATCAGTTCTTTTCACATAATATATGGCCTGTTTGTTTTTAGACCTGATATAAGATTGTAACTTCTAATACATGGATTCATATCTGCTGGCTAATTTTCATATAAGCTAACTAAAGAAAGTATATTAGTCTGTCTGCTTTGCCAATTATGCCATATGTGTTGGAGGTTATCCTTACTATATGTATATAGTTACATATTTGAACTGCTTTATATTTATTGATTGCACTGCAAACCGTTCCAAATCCTTTTGTTTGCAGTTAACTGTCAGTCTTGTGCTAAAAGAATGGCAATTCTCTGATGGGTCGGTTACATTGAGTAACTCTCTGAGCAATGAATTCCAATGTTCCATTGATGGATCACCGAAGCTTCAGTCAAGGACAGGAAGGAAGCTCAGAGTCAAAGTAGTGGAGGGTAGGGCCCTTGCAGTAAACAGTAAATCTGGGAAATGCGATCCTTATGTGAAACTCCAGTATGGAAAGGTTTTGCTACCTTGCTCAAATTTGGTTTCACTAACAAAAATAATATATTCAGCTTAGATAATTTTGTATTCTAATATCAGATTATTTCACTAGGCTCTATACAGAACAAAGACGCTCTCCCGTACGGCCCAACCAGTTTGGAATGACAAGTTTGAATTTGATGAGATTGGTGGTGGTGAATATCTGAAGGTCAAATGTTATAATTTAGATACATTCAGTGATGATAGCATTGGCAGCGCAAGAGTAAATCTGGAGGGACTTCTAGATGGTGCTAGCCGAGATGTGTGGGTACCACTTGAAAAAGTAGATTCAGGAGAGATCAGGCTCGAAATAGAGGCAATACCAAATGATCACAACGACAGTCTGAAGGTGTGCATTCCTAAGCATTGAATTTCTTGATTGTGAAAGAGCACCAACCACCAGTACATTTTGCTAAGGATCCTACTAGAACTATTAAATTGTGATGTTCTGTACAGTTATCTTAGTAGTACCCATGAAACCCTCCACTGCTAGTTGTGTGTGTATCCTTGATTTCTGTTAAAGTCAGGTAACCTCATAGTCTCCATTTTGTCAACTTATTTGTGCCTCTTGGGTGTGAATTGTGCTTCTTTTTTTACAGAGATCAAGCAGTAAAGTTGAAGCTGGCTGGATCGAGCTAGTAATAATTGAAGCCAGGGATCTTGTTGCTGCTGATCTTAGAGGAACTAGTGATCCTTATGTCAGGGTGCAATATGGGAACAAGAAGAAGCGAACCAAGGTCTGGTGATTAGTTCTATTGACATTTTTCATCAGTCAAGAGTTCCATTACATTTCTCTTACATGGAATCTGTCCCAGTAGATACAGCGCGAGTCATACTGAATTTCCGAGCAGTTTTAAAACAGAGAAAATAAGCTCAGTACCATGGTGAAGGCATAAACTGTGCACACACACTAATGTAGCAGTACCTGCCATGAATAATTATTTGATAGTGTGTCATTAATAATGATTATCCAAATCCTGTAAGCATAGCAGTCTGTGCTTAGCAGTGAGCATAGTGGAAGAGCTCACGTGAGAACGTCAGGGAGTATAATGCTAACTCTTGCAATCATGTCTTTGCCACCATTTCTATATCTGAGGCTCCAGAATAAGTCAAAGTCTTTTACTTGCAGATGCTAGGTGCGGGAACCAATTTGAGCTGAATAATTCTTTCTATGCAGGTCATTTACAAGACGCTGGCTCCAAACTGGAACCAGACATTTGAGTTTGCGGAAACCGGAGAGCCCATGATCCTGCATGTCAAGGACCATAACGCGGTCCTTCCAACCGCCAGCATAGGCAACTGCACCGTTGAATACAGCATGCTTTCTCCGAATCAACCCGCCGACAAATGGATACCGCTGCAAGGAGTGCGGAGCGGAGAAATCCATGTGAAGATCACCCGGAGGGTCGCAAACTCGGAAAAGAAAACCAGCCTGCTGACAGATGCGTCCGCCCTCGGCAAAGGACACAAGATATCAGCACAGGTGAGCCAATGCATAAATCCATGCTTGCCGTTCACTCCTGCCAACATTAATTCTCCTCTGTGACATCCATCACTGCTTATATGTCCCGTGTGATGAACATCCTTTGAAACTCTGCAGATGAGAGACAGCCTGAAGAAATGCTCGGGCTTGGTGGACGACGGCGGCGATGCGGAGGCACTGTCGTTGGCCCTGACGGAGGTGGAGAGCGTCCAGGACGAGCAGGATTTGTACATACAGCAGCTGGAGCGGGAGAAGGCCTTGATGCTGCAAAAGATACGTGACCTTGGTTCTGAAGTCCTCAGGACATCCTCCGGTCCTGCAAGGACCTCCTGCTAGTAATTAGATCAACAAATACACTCCACAGACAAGATGGCGAAAGTGCTAATCATTTTTCGCAGAACTATATAATTATATAATTTATCAGCGGTTGCTTGTAAGTAAGTAGATGGGTAGGAAATCACGGCGAAATCATCACGCCCCGACGCCCTTAGGCTTTGTTCGGTTAATCCTCTCCCCAAGAGGATTGGAGGGGATTGGCAGGGATTGGTTCATATTTTGACTTAGAAGAGGTTTAAATCCCCCTCAAACCCCTTCAATCCACTCGGATTCACCCGCAACCGAACAAGGCCTTAAAGTTGTACAAAAATCCTTGAAAATGGGTTGTAAATTTTCAGAAAGAGTGTACATGACTTGTGGTATCTCTAGTGCTGAAGCATCAGTATTTGCAGCTTACCAAAGGCTCGCCATTTTGCACACGGGTATATAATGCTACCATGGTTTTGGTAATGGACTTGACGAATTTGCCAAGATTTCCTTATTTTTTGACAAAAATGCCACACATTATTTTGAAGTCTGAAGATTTTAGCAATAAGAAAATGGTATTTCCTGGTTACCGACGGTTACTAGATCAACATGTCCCCTCTTTTTTTTTTTTGGTACTGGTAACCAAATCCTTGACTGGTGACTCTTTATAAAATTGGACCCCTTTGGATTTTTGTTTCAAAATTTTCCAAAATTTTCACAGTGATAGATATGGCTGGAGCATGGGCAACTGCTAAAAATTATCTGAAAATATGGCTATCTGGGTTATTTTTTGCATTAAAAAACCCAGAAGAATCCACTTTCTCCTTCTTGGCCCAACTTCTCCTACTTCTTACGGGCTCACGTTATGCAAAGCGTTTCATCGCTCAAACTGGATTACTGAGAATGTTCCCTTTTCTCATGCGAAATGCTAGTACAGATAAACCAGAATCATTATTTTTGTTCTTTCAACCTTCTCAAACACTTGATTTATGATATGGCATTTCCCTAAAAAAAAACACTTGATTTATGATAAGATACTCAATGATGATGCAAAATTCAATCCGAACAATAAGCTAACAGCTTTGCTGTGATACAGCTCGAAGATGTTAAAGAACTGTACGCATCTTCCGTTTCTGATTATCCTGTATTTATACAAAATGGGAGAGTACAATACGAAAAAGCTGGAGTGTTTTCTAAAAATAACCTATTGAAGTTTCAGGTTAACCTTCCTGCGCTGGGAACCAATGTTCAGAGAAGGAACATTCTTCTGACTGACCATGAATGGTCCAATGAATCCACATGCATTCAGGTTGAAGCACCCTTCTGCCATTCTAGCATGATCTTCTGTCACTGAAGTTCAGACATAGTTGTCCTCGCAGAAGAAAAGAAAAAGGTTCACACATAAGTGAACACAATGTTGGAGTGGAGGAAGAACAATATAATTCAGAGTGAGACTTACATTAAACCTGGACAAGCAAGCTGTGAATGAAGCAAAATAAGTGCTAATGGAGGAAACAGAGAACTGGTAGTTTGTTTGCCAGTTACAAGTGCATAATTCCTCCGGCGTCGATCAGCATTGCCACAAGTGCATAATTCATGTCGGCCATATAATGCTTGAATACAGTTAACTGTCAGCCAGCTTTGTGCTAAAAGAATGGCAATTCTCTGATGGGCCGGTTACATTGAGCAACTCTGAGCAATGAATTTCAATGTTCTACTGATGGATCGCCGTAGCTAGCTACTGCAATAGAATTTTCTCGGATCAGATAACCATAGTGGTGATGCCTTTTGGGATGGTGCGACTCAATCTCCATATTCTTGCATCCAGTTAGAGAAAACCTGGACGCTGCTGACTGCTGACCCAAGTTCCTTTTGGGATCAGTCGTTCCCAAGTCGTCAAAAGAGGACAAAGCCTGCATACATTATTTCTGGGGCCTAGATACAGTTAGCGCAGCACTCAGGACAGTCAATCACGCGAAGACCAGAAGGGCATGCTGCATTATAGTAACGGAGCAACGAGGCTGCTTCTGCTACTACTGTACTTGCCAACCAAACCAAGAGGGGAGCATGGCAATGGCGAAGGGGGGCATGGGTTTGCTGGTATGCTCATTCCTGGCCGCCATGGCGACCGCGAGTGGCGATGAGGCCGCGTTGCTTGCTTTCAAAGCGGAGGTCAGCGACGCCGGCGGCTCGCTGGCCTCCTGGAACAGCAGCGCCGGTTTCTGCGGCTGGGAAGGCGTGACGTGCAGCCGCCGGAGGCCGGCGCGGGTGGTTGCGCTCAGACTGGACGGCGCCGGGCTCGCCGGAGCGCTCTCCCCGGCCATCGGGAACCTCACGTTCCTGCGGACGCTCAACCTGAGCTCCAACTCGCTCCGCGGTGGCATCCCGGCGAGCCTCGGCCGCCTCCGCCGCCTGCAGAGGCTCCACTTGGACGGCAACTCCTTCTCCGGCACGTTCCCGGTGAACCTGAGCTCCTGCGTCAGCATGACCGAGGTGGTGCTGGACAACAACAAGCTTGGCGGGCGCATCCCGCCTGAGCTCGGGCAGAAGCTGGCGTCTCTGGCAGTGATCTCGCTGAGCAGCAACATGTTCACGGGCCCTGTTCCTGCGTCACTGGCCAATCTGTCCCATCTATGGTACCTTGATCTAGGCAGCAACCAGCTCACCGGCTCGATCCCGTCGAGGTTCGGAAGCTTCTTCCAGAGCATGCGGAAATTCAGTCTCGCCCAAAACAGCCTCTCTGGTATGATTCCACCTTCTCTCTACAACTGGTCGTCGTTGGAATTCTTTGTGGTGGCGTTCAATACGCTTCACGGAGGCCTCCCAAACAATATCGGAAGCAAGCTCCCCAAGCTGAAAGTTCTAAGCTTACCTTCTAACCAATTCACTGGAGTCCTCCCTTCATCACTATCCAATATGTCTCATCTCATGTCGCTTATTGCCTGGGGAAATGGATTTAGCGGGCATGTGCCTCCCGCATTAGGGAGGCTCGGAGTGCTTCAATATCTGCACGTGTCTGACAATAGGCTCCAAGCTAATGATAGTAAGGGGTGGGAGTTCGTCGCTTCTTTGTCAAACTGCAGCCTGCTGCAGGTATTGGTACTCAGCAACAATTCTTTTGGGGGACAGCTACCGGGTTCAGTTGTGAACCTCACAACCACTCTCCAGCGGCTATACTTGCAGGATAATAGGATCTCTGGGAGCATACCTGCAGATATCGGCAACTTGGTTGGTCTGAAAATACTGGTGATAGCAAACACTTACATGTCCGGAGTGATTCCAAAGAGCATCGGCAAGCTACAGAACTTGAACGTGCTATCATTGTATAATAATAGCTTGTCTGGCCTCATACCGCCATCGCTAGGAAACCTGTCACAGTTGAATAAGCTTAAAGCATACCTTGGCAACTTGGAGGGGCCAATTCCGGCAAGCCTGGGGCAGCTGAAAAACCTCTTTGAACTGGATTTCTCAATGAACCGTCTTAACGGCTCAATACCCAGAGAGATCTTCAAATTACCTGGCCTTTCTTACTATCTGGACTTGTCATACAACTCCCTTTCTGGACCCCTTTCTTATGAAGTTGGTAGTTTGTCAAATCTTAACCATCTGGTTCTATCAGGAAATCAGTTGTCTGGCAAGATACCTGACAGTATACAGAATTGCGTAGTGTTGGAATGGCTATTCTTAGACAACAATTCGCTAGAGGGAAGCATACCTCCGTCACTGGCAGATATAAAGGGGCTCCGTATACTGAACCTGACCATGAATAAGTTCTCTGGTAATATTCCTGAGGCCCTTGGTAGCATTGGCAACCTGCAGGGACTGTACCTAGCGCACAACAATTTGTCAGGGTCAATCCCAGTAGTTCTAGAGAATTTGACAGCATTATCCAAACTGGATGTATCCTTCAATAATTTGCAAGGTGGGGTTCCAAATGAAGGTGTTTTCAGAAACATCACTTACTTAGCAGTGGCTGGGAATGTCAACTTGTGTGGTGGTACACCTCAACTTCATTTGGCTCCATGCTCCATAAGCAAGAACAAGAAAAATGCGCCGAAGTCTCTTGTGATTTCTTTAGCAACAACTGGAGCAATCTTGTTCTCACTTTCAGTTATTCTTCTTGCTTGGATATTTCGCAAGAAGCTCAAACCAAGCCACAAGACATCAGCACAAAATTCAGTTGATGATGACCATTACAAGAGAATTCCCTATCATGCATTACTGAGAGGAACTAATGGATTTTCAGAAGTCAACTTGCTTGGGAGAGGAAGTTATGGTGCGGTTTATAAGTGTGTTCTGGACACTGAAGACAGAACATTGGCTGTCAAGGTGTTTAACCTTGGTCAATCTAGGTATTCCAAGAGTTTTGAGGCTGAATGTGAGGCCATGAGAAGGATACGACACCGTTGTCTCATCAAGATCGTTACTTCTTGTTCGAGTGTCAACCACCAAGGTCAAGAGTTCAAGGCATTGGTTTTTGAGTTCATGCCCAATGGTAACTTGGATAGTTGGCTTCATCCAAAATCTCAAGAGCCCACTACAAACAACACGCTTAGCCTTGCCCAGAGGCTTGGCATTGCTGTCGATATTGTGGACGCAGTAGAATATCTGCACAACTACTGTCAGCCATTGGTAATCCATTGCGATCTTAAGCCAAGCAACATTCTTCTTGCTGAAGACATGAGCGCACGAGTTGGAGACTTTGGCATATCAAGGATCCTTCAAGAAAATACAAGTGAGGGGATGCAAACTTCATATAGCTCAACTGGAATTAGAGGTTCCATAGGCTATGTTGCTCCAGGTAACTTAAACTCTTCTAATTTTATATTTTACTTTTCACTCGATGGCATGCTAGCCACAAAGTTTTGCATAATTGCAGAATACGGAGAAGGCTCTACGGTCTCAACAACCGGTGATATTTATAGCCTTGGCATATTGCTGCTTGAGATGTTTACGGGAAGGAGCCCAACAGAAGGCACGTTTGGAGATTCATTGGATCTGCATAAGTTTGCCGACGATGCTGTTCCAGATAGAACTCTGGAAATAGCTGACCCAACGATGTGGCTCCACAGCGGACAACAAGATGAAACTACAAGTACTAGAATGCAGGAGTGTTTGGTTTCAGTCTTCAGACTTGGCATATCTTGCTCAAAGCAACAGCCCCGAGACCGAGCACTGACGAGAAATGCAGCGGCGGAGATACATGCAATCAGAGATGCATACCTCAAGTTTATAGGGGAGCAAGGACCAGAAAGAGAAGCCTCAGCTGGAGAAATACAGTACAGTGTTGCATAATAATAAATTTATGTATCGGCTAGTAATTGTTCTCAGAGCTATGTTGCTTTAAAACTGTATCAAATAAAAGCAGAACCATGGTGTTCTGCGATAATAGCACCACAGCAAGTTGTAGAGAGTTTGAAAAATCAATCAGTGTAATTGTTTTTCCATTCTAAAAAACTGTACACGTACAGGAAACATTAGTTCATGCTTGAGGTAAACCTACTGACAAAAATTCAGACTGCACCGCAAAGCATAGTCCAGTAACAGCAAACGGACATACTTGACAGTATGCGATCAGGAAGCAGAACAATATAGATTCATACAGCATCAGGAAAAACATCTCTAATTAGAAGTGCATCAGTACTATTCAGATACGTCGAGCAACAATTTGCAGGAACGCATCATGCTAAATTCCAAGAATTACTAAAAAAAATACCTCTGCACAACGAAGCATTTGTTTATTATCAGAGCTATTTTCTTTGCTCCATGTCAGAAAAATGTAATGTAAAATCATCCTAGTAGACTGTGCAATAGCACTAGAGCAACAACAGTTGATAGCGTATTAAGTGGCTTTTCAAAAATTCCAAAGATTCGAACAACCGTATCCTCAATCCAGCATGTTAGCAACATGGTTTTGTAAGTCAAGCAAATCAGCAGTCAGTCAGACTGTTTGTTAACAAAGTATATACTGTCCATGTGTACAGAAAGGAACATAGGGGGTAGTAGGCAGTAGCAGCAGAAATTGACCTTAATAAATCCTTGTAACTGCAGACTATGACCATCATTATCACTCCGGGCAATATAACCAACCAGCCAGTAAAAATACAAGCAGTAGATGACCAGAGCAGCACAACCTTACCTAGCAAGAGGATGGTAATAACTTGGTGGATCTGGAGAGCGAGATAAGATGGCAGAGACGAGGGGCAGGGCGGCAGGCAGGAGGCCTACCTAATTTGATTATTGAAATATGCTTTATGTGTCTAAGTTACTTGCAGGGTAGCTCTGTTGAATCCTTCTTCTATTTTCCTTTTCTCATGCTAAATGCTAGTACAACTAAACCAGGATCATGATTTTTTTTAGCTTCTCAAACACTGATCTATGATGAGATACCCAACGTTGGTGTGAAATTCAGTCCGAACAATAGGCTAGCAGCTCTACTATGGCTCAAAGATGTAAGGAACTGTATGCAGTTGGGTGCATCTTCAGTTTCGGATAACCTATTGCCTGCTAACATCTCTCATAATTAACACCGACAGCGGTTGAGGCTACAAGTTAAACTTCGTGCTGTCTGGCCTTGTTCCAAACCGTAGTTATCCAGCATTGGGAACCAACGTTGACAGAAGCAACATTGTTGCAGAAAATCATGTTGTGTATATTGGTAGGGAAATAAGTTATACACAAATCTACGGCAACCAGAGCATCTCCCTCTAAAGCCCAAACTACAGTGATATACTTCTGCCCATGAATCCACATGTCATTTGAATCTACATACTGCTTAGACGCCCTTCTAAAGAAAAAGTTCAGACATAAGCAAACCATGTTGGAGTGGGGGAAGAACAACATAATTCTAGGTATTCAAAAAGGAAAGCTCCCACGGGACAGACCAAGTTCCTCACACTTTGGATTAAAGAACTATGTTACAGAATAATTTTCTCAGGATGAGTAGAGCTCAACCACCGAAAACAGCACAACACCTTAACATACACAATTATGGAAGAAATCATTCTACTGAATCTAAATAATGGAAATGCATAGAGAAACTCCTAATAGGGGCATACACATCGCAAATAGCATTTCTATTTCCTTTTTTTTTTGCTGAGGGCTATTTCCTGTTATGATATAGCACAGTTCTGCTGAGATGATTGAATAAGCCATTTATCCCACATGAATGACAACTGATTATCTTGCTAAGACTAAAATACGAAAGAGGAACAGTCTGTAAGAGAAGGAAGCCTAGGATTGAGAATGATATAACTTTGGTTCAATCATATGTATGACAGCACAACACGTTACATTGATACAAGAAGACTTCAAAGTGCACAAAAATAAGGCCACGGTGTGGATAGAAACAGAAGGATTCAAGTTACATCAGCTGACTTAGAGTAGAGAAAAAACAATAACTGGCCTAGATGGAGCTGCATCTACTACTGAATCCTCTCTGCAGCGAGCTCGCGGTTCCTGACGAAACCGACGTAAACTCTCTGAACATGAGATATGTTGTCCTCTTTCTTCCGGCGAACCCTGTCCACAAGCTCTTCCGCTGTAGAATCCAAGGTCAGCTCTTCAAGCGTGGTCACGTGTTCGATCCCGCACGGCAACGACTTCAACTCCGGACAGAGCAGGAGCTTCAGATCAACCAAGCTGGGCATCGCCCCACTTCTTATCGTCATCTGGCTGAGACGTGGAGCTCCCCAGATCTTCAGCACCCGAAGCTTCTGAAACGACGTTGCTCGGAAGTGCATCCTGTTGCCATCAAATGCATCATAAAGCTGAAGCTTCACCAGCTGCTGCAGCTCCTCGAGGTAGCAGAACATGTCCTCCTCGAGCTTTGACCAGACGAGCCGTAGGATGGTGAGGCTTTTCAGTTTGCTGATTGATAAGAAGAACCGGGGCAGTGACTCTTTCTCTAACGTCCCTAGCAGGAAAAGCTTCTGGAGTAGCGGAGGTGGGTTGAGTGCGTCGAGCTGCAGAACCTCCTGGTCATCATCCGCATGGATCCCGAGCCGGGTGAGATGGACCATATTGGTGATGGCCATGAAGAGCTTTTCACAATGGCGACCTTGGACTCTACTGATGCGGAATGATCTCAACCGAACCAGAGCTCCAAGGTAACGGACCATTTCAGAGCTGGATTCCACCAGCAATAATGTCTGCAGGCTTGCCAAAGACCACATGCCAATAGGTGCTGGCACGCCAATAGAAGGAACGAACTGCATAGCCGGTATCTGTGGCTTCACGGTGACAATAAGATGGGTCAACTTAGTGAGCCTTGTGATTTCCACTGGAAGGTTGGTGATTTGGCTTTTCCAAGCATCCAACACAAGCAGATTCTGTAGCCTTCCAATCAGCCGTGAGATATTAGCAATTTTAGTCCGTCTAAGGCCCAGATAACGCAGGTTGAACAAGTCAAACACCTCATTTGGCAGAGACTCAATTGAACTATCTTGCAGGTTCAAGACAGACATTAACTGAACAGACCTTGAGAATGAACGGAGTGAGCCAAAAGTCAGCGAATTCTGGAAAATAAGCAAGGAGCGGAGATGTGGTACAGACTCTGCAAGGTGTGCAATATCCCCTCTTTGGATTGATAAACGGCGTGCTTTCCCAATAAGATTAGTCCTTGAGTAATCGAGGACTATGCAAAAATTCTCTTCGCGTGCCTTGGAGAGGGCCAACACACGAAGGATGTCATGCATCTGGAAATCATCAACATATCCTGATTCATTCCTCTTAACCTCCACCAGCAGACACCGATTGATGAGTTCGGTCAGGTAATCCTCTGCGATCTCCTCCAGTGTTTTATGCTCACTAGCCTCAATAAATCCTTCTGCGACCCAAAGCCGTACCAGCCACTTCCTTTGCATCACATGATTCTCTGGGAACATGCAGCAGTAAAGAAAGCAGTTCTTCATGTTGTGTGGCAAGTCTTCCAAACTAACCTTCAGGATTATGTTCATATCCAGGATGCAATTGTTTGTAAATTGAAGCTCAAGAGTTTTGTATACATTCTCCCACTCCAGAAAAGTTGCGCTCTTGAATGACAGGAGACGCCCAATGCACACAATAGCGATCGGCAAGCCATTGCATTTCTCCACAAACTTGTTTGCCCAATATTGCAATTCTGGTGGACAGTCTCTGTTTTCATTCTTCCAAAATGCCTCTTTACAGAACAGATCCCATGCATAGTGATTTTGCAAGGGTTGCAGGTTAATCATCTGGGCTTCAGAAGCAAGCAGTGCGACCTCATATATCCTTGATGTGAAAATTATCCGACCAAGTTTGCCACCAAAAAATGCATCTTTGCTGTCAAACCAAACATTCACACTCCAAACATCATCTAGGACAAGAACATACCTTTTCTTCTCTAGGTAACGGCGGATTGTCTCCACTAGGCTTCTGTAATCTGTGACATCAACATCCTTCGGAAATTCCTTCTTCCTGTCATTCTTCCGGAACTCTTCAACAATCTGTCTTAGCAGATCATTAGCCTCATAGCTATGAGACACGGTGATCCAAGCACAGGTGTCAAAATCAGTCTTGATGGCGTTGTAGACATGCGCAACAAGTGTTGTCTTACCAACACCTCCCATGCCCCAAACAGTGATGATCATGTGTCGCTGCTCCTCATCTTTCATCCATTTCTTCAGCAAGTCTCTGTTCTCCGCAATCCCCACAAGATCATCTGCCCTTTTAAAATGTACAGACTCTGCAGGTCTAATGCTTAAGCTGCCTATTCTTGTCAGTTTTGCATCCCTCTCAACACCCTTGAGGTCATACCTGCGCCTTCTCTCTGCAGCACTCTTGAGGTTGGCTTTGATATCACGCAAATTGTTGGCTAGCCGGTACCATGTCTTGATCTGTCTGACCCTCCTAATTGCTTTAAGCAGAAACATCCCCTCATGGTCCTCCCCCAGCTTGAAGGTGAACTCGTCAATAACATCCTCGATGTTAAAGGCAAGGCCCCTGATCTGCTTCACGAATGCAACCGTTGTCTCGTCTGCATCCTTGAACCGCTCGACAGTTCGGAAGAAGGCCTGCATGCTCTCCAGCTCCTCCTTCATTTTCCGTATCTCACCAAACAGGCCTTGCAGAGCAGATGCTTCGACGAGAAACGACCTCCCTAGAACAGCTGCTTCATTTGCCAGGGCATCCCCAAGCTTCAGGATTAGCAACCAGATTACACCCTCTAACATGGTTGCCTAGATGGAGCTGGCTATACAAACCTTTGCTTGAGTAATGGAGTTGTTGGGTGATGACTCATGAGTATGCTATGAGGGCCACGGAACGTTTATATCTTTGGTTAGTGGACACTTCCAAACCAATCCTGTGGTGTGCAGTGTGCATATATTTCTAAAGTAACCTTACAGGAAGCTTGAATATTACTATTGTTTGTAGCAGACCCACTAAGCGCCGTCCTTGTCCCTTTCAAGACCTGAAAAGATGGAATCTTTTATCTTTCCAAGAAGATTCACCATCGAAACTGTCAATAGTTTACATCTATCTTAGCGTCTCTTGCTTTTGTCTTGGTTGCTATTTACATTTTACAACCATAGCATTGTTTTCAAGCTGATGTGGCCTCGAGTATCTGGGAATATACCACTTTAGATGCAAACTAGTAAAAGATTAAGGCAACGGTTGATGACGGGGCACCTACTAATTTAGTACTGTATTGTTTATAACAAGTCCACAAACAACTGAAACAAATAATGCGATGAACCCAATGGGGAGGAAGAAATATTGAAGGAAATGCCAGTGCATTGCCAGTAGATTACTGAGCCCACGTGGGATGAATGTTCTATTGGTCTTCCGTTGAGTGTCCGGGAAAATACCACTTTAGGCGAAAACCAATAAAAGACTAAGGCTGTGGTCGATGATGGGGCACGTACTGATCTAACCTTTTATACTTTTGCAAGAAGATTCGCCGCCAAAACGGTCAATAGTTTAGATCTAGCTAGCGTCTCTTGCTCTTGTCCTTGGTTGCTATTTACGACTGTACGCAGCGTCGTTTTCCAGCTGATGTGGCCTTGAGTGTCCAGGAAAATACCACTTTAGACGGAAACCAATAAAGATTTAAGGCTATGGTTGAGGATGTGGCACGTACTAATCTAGCAAGTATCTTGTTTATAGTGGTGAAAATTTATATACTAGTGTGCAAGTAAGTCAAGTTTAATCTAAAAATACTTTTAAACTATTTTGACTTTTTGTTTAATTATTTAAAAAAAATCCCCATATAGGGTGTATCTACATGCAGGAGCCAAAGGGTATTTCCCCAGACAACTGGAACAAAGAAAACTTTCAAAACAATGAAGAGGAAGAAAATATTCAAGGGGACACTATTGAATTGCCGCTACATTACCGAGCATGTGCCGGTGGGATGAATGCATTGGTCTTCTTCCATCGACAAGATTTGGCCAGTACATCACAGTGTCGTTGTCGGCGGGCAGCAGGCTCTTTCGTCACCGCAATTTCCCGGCAGGCCGGTGGATAGATACCCACGTTTTGGTTGGGGCATTCTGTCGAACGCGTTCCGGGCGACACTGATCCATCAGAATTCAGAACCCTCTGCCTGCTGATCCTGCGCTCAGTTTGAAGCATCGAGAACCGAGATTTTGTGATTAAAATAGACAGGGTGCTCAGGATCGAAGGGTAAGCAACCCAAGGGAATGCGTTGTGATCCGTTGTTACTTACGGTAGAGCTCAGCGCTCAGGCTTCTCGGTGGAGACGCGTCCCGCGACTGCACCGCGTCCCTGAAGTGGTCTCCGCTGGGGACAAGGACACGCCTCGCCGCTGACTCCATGTGCCATGGCCGGCGATGGAGCCGGGGCGAAGAGGATGGGAGGAGGCAGACACGCAGGAGAACGACGGCACGGAGAAGAAGGAAAGGTGATGTGGACGCCACGTTGACGATACCGGCTGACATGGAGCCACGTGCTCAAAACTGCTATCGTTTTTTAGGACTAGCAAAACTGCTAGAAAATCTACTCATATCTCTAGCTGGGTCAGTTGGACAAACTGTACGTGCCCGATTGACAGGTTATGAGATTGAACCCTCCCATCGGCAATTTTATTTTTCTCCGGATCAACCAAATATCGTACGTGAAATTAATTAAAGCGGGACCAAATGAAGCGGGGCGAAACTAAGAATATCACCTCACTTTAATAGTAGGTATAGATATAGATATATATATAGAGATTGCCCGTGCGTTGCAACGGGATAAACAGCCTCTCGCACATCTCCAGTGAGCCATCCGTGTTGTCACTTTTACAAATGCAGGGGTTAGTTTACAAAACCGAAACGTTTTTTCAGATCCACTTAAATAGGGACGGCGGGTTGATTCCTAAAATTACAAAGACCTTTATGTAAAAATGTCGCGACGGTGAACCATGAGACTCAATCCGAGTTTTATATCACACCCGAGCAATAGACCAGGGAAGGAGTTTCATTCATTTACGAAGTTTGGAAGCGAGGACGATCCAGGATCGACTGCTATCTGAAGAAGTGGAGTGGAATGGATCTGATTACTCATTGGCGTCTGCATTGACGTGAAACTAAGAATATCACCTCACTTTAATAGTAGGTATAGATATAGATATAGATATAGAAATTGCCCGTGCGTTGCAACGGGATAAACAGCCTCTCGCACATCTCCAGTGGGGCATCCGTGTTGTCACTTTTTATCTTTGTATATATGTGTATCATGTCGAAGGTGGTGACATGTATATCTATTTTACGATAAACAGGACCGTTCTCAAGGTAGTGAGATTGGTCATTATATTCTAGCATGCCATGTTGTAGCTACCACGGTCAAATTTAAGAAGGTGGGAAATCGAGAAAAAAAACTTTAGACCCACGTTTGCACATGCTTGTAATTCATGTACTCCTTACTTTGTCAAAAAATTAATACAGACAGGAGCCAAAAATCAAACCTTTATTGCAAGAGGTTCACCGTGCACATTCATAACAACGAATAATTTCTTTCCTTCTAAACATTTTCTTCTTTTGATTTTAGTTCCTTTTCTTCCTGGGCTAGGACATTGGAACTTTTTATTTCCTTCAAGGGGAAATTTATTCCATATTTTAATTCCTTTCCTTCTTGGGCAGATTTCCCCCCTTTCTTGCCCTCAGATAAGAGCAGAATTCACTCCTTTCCTTCAATCCTTCTTAACTCGTTTCCTTCTTGGGCTCAAGAATTTACTCATTTTCTTATTTTTCTTTTCTATGAGCAAACCGGGTCCAACACCTCGGACTTTTGTTGATTCTTAAGGTGCTTATTGACTTGAAATCATAGGCATATGTAACGTGGTCGGATGAAGTATAAATAAGCGATATGAGACTACCGAATAACTAAACGAATGGTCTCCGTGAGGTAGCTTCGCTTGTTCCTAGAGACGCACTCGCATGCCTTCCCATGGGAGAAATTTCGTGTGGCCCAGTACGTATATGTGCTTTTGGGTGCTCCACCTCACGACCGAGCAAGGGCTCAAAGCTTCAAACCTCCAGATATACAAAAACACCGAGAAAGGGGTCAAAAAAGAGAAATCTCCCGAGCAAGCAAGGGCTCGATCCCAAGCCAGCTGTGCCTGCGCGCCTGCTGGTCGTGCAGCCGGGGTAAAAACAATACTCAGGAGCAAGCAAGGGCTCGATCCAGAGCCACCTGCTTACACCCGCGCGCCTGCAAGCCGAGCCGCCGCCGGCAGGACCTCCGACGCGCCTCCTCCCTCCTTCTCTGTTCTCCCTCACTTCACCTCTCTCCGTTCTCGTTGCCGGAGCAGCCATGGCGCCGAGCGGCTCTGCAAGAGCGAACACCGATGCGCCGGCTCCGCCGCCTGCAGACCCCTCCTCGCGGGACTCCAACTCTAGCCGACGTTGTTGTTCCGGCCGGACCTGCCGCCACCATCTGCCTCTCGTTCGTCCGCCCGCTCGAGCGACAACGTGCCCGCCCTGACGACCTCCAGCCGAGCCGCTCGCCTCGTCCTAGACCAGGGCCGCGGGCGCCGCCCCTCACCTTCTCGTCCTCCGACACGGCTGGAAAGGGAGTGGAGGCGGGCCGCGAGCGCCGTCCCTCACCTTCTCGTCCTCTGCCACGGCTGGAAAGGGAGTGGAGGCGGGCGCAGCCGTGCTCGCCGAGGAGCCCAGCCGAAGTCTTTCCCCTTCCACCATCTCCTGCTACTGGATAAGATGCACAAAGGAGCGTGGACGCAATTTCTACAAATGCAGGGGTTAGTTTACAAAACCAAAATGTTTTTTCAGATCCACTTAAATAGGGACGGCGGGTTGATTCCTAAAAACTACAAGGACCTTTATGTAACTTTTTTGAAGTGTTAAAACAGTTTTTAATTTCATAAAGAATTATATGGTACAATGTTTTTTTAAAATAACGTCAATAAATTATTTTCAACATTTTTTTACATTTCAACGGAATTTAAAAAATCATGAACATATTATTAAATGTGTGAACATTTTAATATGTCACGGACATTTTTTTGAATTATCTGAACAAATGTTGCCATGCCACGAACATTTCTTCAAAACAATATTAAAATGTATAGGAACATTTTTCTCAAATGAAAAATCAATGAAAATCGAGAATGAAAAACCTAGAAGAAAAGTGAAAGAAAAGGAAACCACAGAAAACCGATAGGAAAATAAAAAGCTAAAATTACTCAGAACATTATTACTCAGAACATACGTTTAGGCCTGTCCACTAAGGGTAACCCCTTGAGGCGACACACTATCTTCTACGTCGCAATAAGCCTATTCGGCGCTCATGAAATGCAAAGCGAGCTGCGGGCTAGTAGCAGTCGGCTCGTCCGCCTGACTCGCAAGAACTATGTCTTGCTTATTGCGAGACTTACATACACTTCTCTCATCTCTGGTTTTCAAAAGAATCCTTGGAGCGGTTCTGGAACGTTCCGCCTATTTCAGAAGGTTTTGACCGGATCTTTCTTTGTCTATTTTCTAAGTATTTTAATCCTTTTTTCCAATTTTATTTTCCTTATTTCCCTATTTTTTATTTTTTCCCTTTTTTTTGGAATTATCAGAAGGTCTATTATCAGAAGGTTCTGAAAGTATTTTTCCTTGTTTTGACTGGATTTTTTTACATGCAAGTTGAAGATTTTTCATACACAGGTATAAGATTTTTTTAAATACACGTTGAACATTTCCCAAATACCCTATATTTTTTATCCAAATACATGTTGAAAATTTTATAAATAAACCACAAACATCTTTTAAATACACATTGAACTTTTTCATGTATGCCAAGAACATGTTTTCAAAATGTGCAAACATTTTAATATTGTTACCTACATTTTTTTCCAATTTCATGCGTGCGTACGTGCGGCCTAGGAAAGCGACCCTATACCCTACTTAGCTAGTTAATCATTTTTATGTAAATACATGTCGAATATTTTAACAGATGCATATAGAAAGTTTTTAAATACACGGCGAGCATTTTTAAAATACAAATTGAACTTTTTCAGAAATGCCAGGAACATGTTTTCAAAACATGCAAACATTTTAAAAGTGTTACCTAGATTTATTTTTAATTTCATGCTTGCGTGCGTGCCACCTATACCCTACCTAGCTAGTTAACATTTTTATCTGAATACATGGTGAATATTTTATGAAGTGCACATTGAATTTTTTTAAATAAATTTAAAAATGCACATTGAACTTTTCATAATACAATGAACATTTAAAAAAATATGCAATTGTTTTAATTGTTATCAACATTTTTTTAGTTTCATGCCCATTTGTTGATGGTAGAAAACATTGTTATAAACTTTTTTTTACATTTCATGGGCATTTAAAAAAATGTGAACTTATAAATGTTTGAACACTTTTAAAATGTCATGAACATTTTTTTGGAATTATCAGAACAAATGTTGCCATGCCACGAACATTTCTTCAAAACTTTTTTTAAAAGTAGAGAACATTTTTCTCAAATGAGAAATCAACGAAAATAAAAAATGAAAACCTAGAAGGAATGTGAAAGAAAAAGAAACCGCTGAAAACCACCAGAAAGACAAAAACCAAAATTACTCAAAAAAATTAAACAGGTGTATATAACCTTCCCAAAACCGTGCGTTTAGGCCGGTCGACTAAGGGTAACTCTTTCAGGCGACGCACTATCTACTCGCAATAATCCTATTCGGCGCTCACGCAATGCAAGGCGAGCTGCAAGCTAGTAGCAGTCGGCTCGTCCGCCTGACTCACAAGAACTATGTCCAGCTTACTGCGAGACTTACATACAAACCTCTCATCCCTGGTTTTCGAAAGCTTCCTTGGAGCGGTTCCGGAACATTCCATCAGTTTAGGAAGGTTTTGACCGGATTTTTCATTGTCTATTTTTCTAAGTTTTTTAATCCTTTTTTCCAGTTTTTTTTCCTTTTTTTTCCTATTTGCTTTTATTTACCCCTTTTTTAAATCCATGTCGAATTTTTTACATGCAAGTTGAAGATTTTTCATACACAGGTATAAGAATTTTTTAAATACATTGAACATTTTCCAAATACACTAACATTTTTACCCAATTACATGTTGAAAAATTTATAAATACACGGTGAACATTTTTTAATACACATTGAACTTTTTCATATATGCCAAGAACATGTTTTCAAAATGTGCAACCATTTTAAAAGTGTTACCTACATTTTTGTAATTTCAGCTAAGCTACCCCATACCCGAGCTAGTTAGTTAATCATTTTTATCAAAATACATGTTGAATATTTTATCAGATGCACATAGAACATTTTTAAATACATGGTGAACATTTTTGAAATACACATTGAACTTTTTCATAAATGCCAGGAACATGTTTTCAAAATGTGCAAACATTTTAAATGTGTTACCTATATTTTTTTATTTTCATGCTTGCATTCGTGCGACCTATACCCTACCAAGCTAGTTAAACATTTTTATCTGAATACATGGTGGATATTTTATGAAATGCACATTGAATAATTTAAAATAAACAGTAAATTTTTTAAATGCACATTGAACTTTCATAATACCATGAACATTTTTAAAAGTATGCAATATTTTTAAGTGTTACCAACATTTTTTAATTCATGAACATTTGTTGATGGTACAACACATTCTTCCAAAACTATGCGAACGATTTTTATTTTATTTTTTACATTTCATAAATTTCTTAATATAATCGTGAACATACTCTTAATGTGCAAACATTTCTAAAATGTCACGGAAATTTTTTTGAATGATATGTACAAATTTAGTTTTTGCGTGAACCAATTTTGACATGTCACCAACATTTTCTCAATATAGTTTTAAAACTATTGGAACATTTTCTCAAATGCTCCAAATGTAAATAATAGAAACATGGAACTAACCTTGTTCTAGGATTGAGGTTATCAATTAGTTAGAAAATTCCACCTTCTTCAAGATTGAGAGGAACGTGAATAAGGTGATGCATGAGATTGCTAAACCTTGTTCTAGGGATAAGTTTCTTTTTTGCAAGGAGAGTTAAAGTTTATGGTATGTTGCTCGGTGATGTTCACTCATGTGCGAGATCTATCTTATACAATGAGTATATAAACATTTGTCCATTGATATATGGTGCGGGTTTAAAAAAAGTATCCCAAGAAAACTAAAGCAAACCAGTTTGGACATGAGTTTTTTTTTTCTTTTTGCGAATGTGGACATGGGAGGTCTATAGCAAACGTATTTTCATTGCCTCGTCTCATATCCCAATTTAACTCTGAAACGTTCTAGATTTAATTTGGACAATTTAAACTAAAATACTCCCTATGTAAAGTAATATAAGACGTTTTAGATCACTCTACAATAGTGATCTAAAACGTCTTATATTAGTTTACAGAGATAGTAGTACATACCAACATTTGATTACGTTGCCACACTCTTCACTTTTTCTTTTTTTTTTAAAAAAAATGAAGTCCTACAAATTAGGACGTTATTGTATCTGAACAATAAAGTGACGGAACAGCCACAGCCTGCACGACATGCTGCGTCTGTTTCGTTCCTGATATTTCACGTGTGTTTCATTGAAGTCCGAAGATAAACATCTCAGTACACGAGCGTGGGCGCAACGTATCATCCTGCAGCGTCACTGGTTCCCTTGCCATGCGTGCGTGCAGTCCATGTGATGGCAGATTGGCAGCACACTTGGGTGCAATCCGTTTTTCCCGAAGGTGGCCATGTTTTCAGGCCATGGTGTCCCTGGGCGGAGGACAGTCACGGGAGCGAGCAAGGGGAGTGCAGGGGCAGAGGCAGAGGCGCCTAGGACGGCCAAAGGCTAGCGGCGATGTAGCGCCCGAACTGGAAAGCAATTGCTCTCGCAGTCGCACGCAGACGCAGCGACGAGTTAATGCCAACAGCCCCTTGGGAGCTCAGCTCAGCTATCAGCTTGTACGGTCTCTGCGTGGATTGCCGGCCGGCCAGCTGCCAGCGCCGCCCGTCCGCCCGCCAGCCAGCCGGGAAAAAGTCAATTGGTCGATCTCATGCAGTGCAGCACGGGCCGGCCTAGCTAAGCTAATTAGGGTTGTCGGCAGTGCAGCACTAACTCCATAGTATATGCTACTGCCTATAGCCAATTAGGGTTGACTTTTGGAGTTTCAAGCTGGGGTCAATATCGACGCCGCCCGCAACCCTCCCCCCATCCCGCTCCTATATGCAGTTTCCAAGAGCAAGACACCAACGTTCAGAGAAGGCATTTCTTGTTTTAAAACTGCCGTCGTTCGATTTTTCTTCACAACTGAAACTGTCATCAAATGGCGTTCTCTTGCCACCCCTCTCCACGAACGTCAGCTGGGTAACATTATCGTTTATATTTTGTATTTTTGGGGTGCAAAATAGGGTGGCTTCAGCAACATATCACATTTGTTTTTCACATCAGCAATCCCCCAAATCTAGATATTCCCACACCAATCATAACAAAAAGAGAAAAAAAATCTATACTTCTCAAGCTATAGTGGCTGGCTTCGACATGGTGGGGCACGTCGGCGACAATGGGGGCGGATCTGATGGGTTGCTGACTGCCTGGGTGGACCCAAAGAGGCCAGATCTGATGGGCGCTGGCTTCCTCTTCTTCTTTTTCGAATAAGAGGATAACCTGACCTCTGCAAATCTATATATGCTTCAACCATGAACAGTGCAAGGCCCTTATGCATAATATAAGTGTTGAAAGGTGGAGGTTATCAAAGTGTTTAATTGCACTCAATCGCCAAAGCAAAGTCGAAGGACCTCCAACACTTTTGCAAGCACCAATCATTTGTTTTTTATGCATAAAGGCTTAAGGCCATACATCAAGATCACATGTCTTTTATAAACTCATCGTTATAGAAAAAAAAACAGATCCAAATTCTTGGGGGTGCCTAAGTCCTCTTCCACCTGCATCCAACGACGACACGCCGTGAGCAAAGCTTGTGGTCACCTTTGGACCTTCGTCTTGATAGAGCAAACTTGTTTAAATCGAGGAGCTTGTAGAAGCATTGACTGGGAAGTCATCAGTTTAGACCAGTGCACCAGAAGACATCGACAACCCCGATCTGGGTAGCTCGGAGAGAAAAAAACCCGCCGAAGAGAGCCTGCAAATACTTCAATTACCACGAGAGCTAGCCCATTGTTGGCAAAAAATCATTCTATGAGCATGATCTAGGCAAGTGCATTGTGCATGCTCTATACATCAAACATGTTTAGCCATTATGGGCCTAGGGAAACCCAGCGAATGGTCACATGATATTTTTCCTAACAAACTTGCAACTTTTAAGAGAATGTAAATCAGCGCCTTTATCAACACACAACACAATCAACATATATCATACTCCCTCCGGTCCTTTTTACTCTCCATATAAGAATTGTCTGAAGTCAAACTTCATAAAGTTTGACCTTATTTATATGAAAAAATATCAACATCTACTATGCTAAAGTTATACAATATGAAAATTTAAGTCATGACACATCTATTGATACTGATTTCATATTGTGAATGTTGGTATTTTTTTCTATAAAGTTGGTCAAACTTTACGAGGCTTGACTTTAGACAAATCATATATGCGAACTAAAAAGGACCGGAGGGAGTACATGCAAAAAAAAAAAATCTCTAACCTGGATTTGATCTGCATATGGAGGTCATTTGCAGGGTGCTTGGAAGAAAATGCACAGAAATGGCAACATGATGACTTTTGGGCAAACTTGCATTGGGTTTGGCCGGGGGCCTTTGGACAAACTTGAGTTAATGGATCCTCATCTGCCCATTGCATTGGGTTGAGTACTAGTGCATGCGTGAGAACAAAGGGTACCTCTCACTAGTAGTACTGGTAGTATAGAGTAGTAGCTACTGTGTGTGACTGTGTATGTGTGTGTGCTTGACACTTAAGATGATCAGATGTGTAAGGAGTAGGGGGTTCAGCGGCGGCCTGGCCTAGGGATCCAGGACCACACACCGCACCAGCTCGCTCGCTGTGACAGGGTACGTTAATTTGCTTTTTGAGGCAGTGTTGTTTTCTGTCACGCAGACGCTGCCAACCCCATGGTGGCCAAATCTCAGATGCACAGTGCGCCTAAGCCGTGCAAATGGTACTCCCCTACCACTCCTATTCCCTTGCACGTTGATTGCAAGAAACTTGATGGGTTGGTTACTAATGATCAGAGCACTATTATGCATATGGGAAAGTCCAACAAGTTTAGAGCATCTACAACCGGACACTTCAAACCGTTATCAAACGCCCCGACGGACGGTCTGGTAAAACAAAACCCAACCCACTCGGGTTTCTCAAACTGGCCTTAAATACCCGGCCTGACCGGCATCCCTCATATCCAGCTCATATTCGGGGCGAATATGTGACGACCTAGGCATGCTCAGGCGTGTCCACTACATTGGATGATGTTGGGGTCCCACACAAAATCACTCTGAAACCCAATATTTCGACGGGCATCTTCTTTGAGGCATGTGAACGCCGCGTGGCATTGCTTCGGCTCGCTGTCCGAGGGCCTAATTCCGGCTATTTAAGTCGGACGGTGACGACAACCCTAGCCATATCCGTTCCCCTACTCCTCAAGCTATAGTGGCTGGCTTCGACATGGTGGGGCACGTCGGCGACAATGGGGGCGGATCTGATGGGTTGCTGACTGCCTGGGTGGATCTAAAGAGGCCAGATCTGATGGGCGCTGGCTTCCTCTTCTTCTTTTTCGAATAATTAAGAGGATAACCCGACCTCTGCAAATCTATATATGCTTCAACCATGAACACTGCAAGACCTCCTTCCTCCGTCCGCCCTCCTCTCTCCTCCCTCCTCCCACCACCACCTCCTCCTCCCTCTCTCCTCCCTCCGGCGGCCCTCCTCCCTCCTCCCTCCTCCCCCTCTAGTCACAGCCCCACCTCCATACGCCGCCCCTCCTCCCTCCTTCCCCCCCTCCATATGCCGCCATCTCAGCCTCCTCCCTCTCTCCTCCCTCCCTCCCTCCTGCCTCCCTCCTCCCTTCCTCTACAAGTTTGTAATTAGGTATAGAAATAGTTTTAGTAATAGAAAATTTTAGTAATATAATTAGGTATAGAAATAGTTTGTAATTTTAGTAATATAAAAAATTGTAATAGAAAATTTTAGTAATATAAAACTAGTGAATAGGTTTTTTGAATAAAAAGAAGTTTTTTGAATAGGATAGAAAACTAGTGAATAGGTATAGATTTTTTTTGTAATTTTGTTTTTCAATATAGAAATGTATTGGAAAATTTAATTATTTTTATGTCATTATCACTTTGTCATCAAAGAATGCTATATGAGATTTGATGATCTAAATTTTCACTCGGTGGAATATGCAGGCTTTGTAGAGTCGTGTCTCCTTGGAGTGATCGTCATCCGAGCTACCTCTAGCTACTTCCTCTACACCCGAGTCAGTGAGCTAAAAGTCCACTTCCTCCTTCTCTACTCCTCGGTGTTGAATAGAGTAGACGTAGGGTATTTAGTTGTGCTTCTTAACCAAATGAAATGTTCGGGTTATACGATATATTGATTTTTTTGTCAATATTGAACCATTGAAATGCAATGAGCACCAGTTTATGCTCATGTGCGAATGCTTATGATAATTCATTCGGATATATGAGAGAAGGGACATCTTTGTATCGCAAGGAAAATCCGAGTGGCCTATGTTTTGCTGGAGTGTTGATTCATTACCATTCCGGCAAATTTCAGGCGCTTGATATGTCCTATTTTAGCAAAGGTCATGCCAGATTTTTCCGTGAATTTAAGCATGACTTGTGCTAGAATATGAAGAAAATATCGAGTGCCCCGGATTTGCTAGAAAGAGAATTAAATGACATTTCGAGTTGACTTTAAGTCTGCCGGGGAAGGAGAATCCCGACAAACCGATAGTCAACCCGTGATGAATAATAATGATCTAATTTAGTTTTTGTATTACATATATTTAATTGTACAAGTTTAATCTTTAAATTATGAACATAGGAAATGTCGTCGATGTCGTCGTCGGATGACGAAAGTCTCCCGGCGGAGTGCGACTTGTGCGGCGACGACCGGGGTCTGTGCGACAGGCCTCACCTGGTAGAAGGTCGGCGCTTCAGCATTAAGCTTCAAGAGACCTTCGATGTTAAAACGGTACACAACGACGACAAGTATTTTTTCGTAATTAAGCACGTCTTCTGCTTCTTCAACGTGCCATTTTTGTCTTTTACAATTCGACTATCTTATCCCATGCCATGCAAGACGCTATGTCTTGGAGAGGATGAATTTTAAAGATCATGAAAATATGGAAACAAAGATAATTCACCTAAGGACCCATCATGGTATGGATATTGTTGTAAATCTATACAATTCTGATAGTGTATCCCATTTTGGTTGCCCGAATTGGGAAGCACTTTGCAAGACGCATGATTTTCATGAGTGTATGCTTGTCACCTTGGATCTTGGTGATCCTGACATCGACGAAGACAATATGGACATTTGGGTCCTTGTTGATACGCTTCCAATTCTACCGCTATGTGAGTTTCTCAAACATAGTTATTAAGTAATTTATATTGTTTATTTCAAAATAGTCGACAACTTATTTCCATTGATAGCTTATTTTCATTCTTCAAAGAATGTGCGGAAGATGGTAGACATAACCTACTACACCGATGGCTTAGAATTAACTTATCAGGAGAAAAATCATCTGATCTCATTTATTAATGATCTTGAGAATTACAGTATCTATTATCAAACTCCTGCACATTATGGTCAATACGTGCCACTAGTGCACGTGTTGAACTATGGTAACATCCATGGAGATGGCATGCTAAGATTTTTTACTGTTACGACATCCATGCATCTTTTGCATAAATTCTTCTAAAACTAAACTACATTGCTAACTATGAAGTTATTACTACGTTTTTCAACAGAAAATCCCAAAGGATTGTGTGCCTCATCTGATGTTTCCGAAAGGTCGTCTTGATGTTATGAGCTTACGGCCAGGTCATCCTACGCATCACTGCTGTTCATACCGGATTTCTAAAACCAATGGAGACATGACAATCAAAGATTAGAAAAAATGTATGGTCAATCGTAGGGAGCTACTTGGAAGCAACATTGTGCTAAGTGCAAGAATTGGAGACATGATAATCCCCATTCTCCATAATGGAGAGTCATGGCCTATCTTGTTTTATGCTATTTTACCTAAGAGAGGGTAGTAGGTCCTATGAGAGAGGAGTAGGTCCTAGGTACAATGTGTTATTATGTGCTACAATGTGTTAGAGTTGATGATGATGAGGAGTTGTGATTATGACTAGTGACCAACTTGCTATATGATGTCTCATTAACGAAAATGATGATCATGAGGAGTTGTTATATGACAATGATGTATTATGATGATAAGTTGTTAATGATATGATGACGATGATTTATTATATCATTGGGTGAAAGAACCGCATATTAGTTTCAAGTGGATGGATCCTTCCACTTGAAAATCCATCCACTCGAAACTAACCCACAGTTCTTTCACCCAGTGATGTAATAACTCATTATGATGTAAAAACAATCTCTAAATTGCTACTGTATGAAAACTTGTATAATGATGTATGAATACGACATAAAATGAAAAAGAAATAGAATATGCAATAATAGTAGTAGCGCGGGCATAGAGGCGCACTACTAGTATTTACCAGCAGCGCTTTCTACAAAATGCGCTACTACTAAGTAAGTATAGTAGTAGCATGTGTAGACCAACGCTACTGCTAACCTTTAGCTATAGCGTCGTATTAGTAGCACGGCACCCTGCGCTACTGCTAGGCTTTTCCCTAGTAGCGCCCCTCCCTCTCCGTGCCGCCAGCCCGGGCCACATCCACTTCCCTCCCTTTCTCCATCCGCCGAGAGCCATAGCCCGACAGAGGGGTGATCACCTACGCCGTGCTAATGCCAGAGCGGCGCCTCCAATAGCTCAAGGAGATCTGGGATAGGCATGAAGCGCGGATCGCAACCGGCTTGCCTCCGAACTGGTTAGAGGGAGGGGGGAGGAGGCCGATGCGGAGGCGGAGGTGGAGGACCAGAAGGAGGAGGAGGCCGACACGACCTTGGAGGATGCACAAGAGGACGTGGCAAAGGAGGCTGACGTGGATTCGATGCCCTTGCTTCGGGCTTCAGGATGTTTGAGGCGCCGATGGAGTACGAGTTGTCCTAGGCGGCATAGCAGGCGGCCATCCTCGCCTCCATTCAGTTGGAGGCGAAGGTGGAAGCCAACCGACGCTTTCTCATCCAGTGGAGTGCGGAGATCGACGAGCTTTTCGACGATCTGGAGGCGGAGGCGGAGGAGGAGCGGCAAGAGCCACGGGAGCCGGAGTTGCGGCTGCTGGCCATGTACCTAGAGCCCAGCACCGAGATCGTCGACATCTCCGACGACATCAAAGAGTAGTGTAGTCTAGGTTTAGTTGATCTACGTAGTATGTAGGTTTTTATTTTTCATGCTTTGTATGGATTTAAGGTTTAAAAAATGAGGTATTCAGATGGAGAGAAGGAAATTTGAGGTCTGCCCGGTCACTACTCGCGGATGCGCCTTGGCACGTCCGTGGGGGTTTTAGGGCCTAGGTTTTTGGTGTCCGCGGTTGTAGATGCTCTTACGCTTTGTAGTTTTCATCTCATCATTAGACTCTTGAACTCAAGGTCAAACGAGAACGCAATAAACATCTTGTCTTCAAATCCGACTCATTTCTTTTCAAAACCATGTCTGTTTCTCGGGGATGGTTCGATTTCCCAGAAGTATATGTCATAACTTCTATGAAGCCTTATAAATTTTGACCACATCCTCTAGGGATCCTATAGAAACACCATGTCAGGTTTCATGTTTTTTAGAATTCAATGCATTTTTCGGAATTAGAAAACTAATAACCTCCATGGCCGGGTTCGAGTCCTGGCACCCTGATGTTTCCGATTCCCTTCCTTTTCTTGTATAAGGCCTAAACACTCGCTGAAGAATAAAAATATGATTTTTCAACCCTATTTTGCGGATCAAAAATTAATTATCCTATTAAATGCCTAGAAATACACTTAATGACTTAAGTATACTAAACAGATCCCCAAAATGCCAAACTTTTACATGAATCATGTAATAGTGTGACTAGAGTGTAGAACAAGGAAACTTAAGGCCAGCACATGAAGCAACGATAGTTAGCACTCCCTCCGTACCTATGCATTAGGCACATTATGAAAACCAAATATTCCCAAAATTCTTAGAGCGGTGCATTAACTCCCACCTCCTTCCTTGTTTCTTGCCATGAACAAACAAATCAACTAATAAGAGACGTGGACCATGTATGCTTTCAATGACTTGAGACTACCTAGCATGGCATGCAATGGCCAGAGCTGAAACGGGGCGATTACCCCTTCCTCCCCCTTTAACTTGGTCTTTTATTTACTTGCTTTGCGCCCTGTTTTCATCATGGTGGCCACGTCGCCTTCAAATCGAGCCCGTTCCCTCTGGAAACCATGATTTTTCCTCGGAGATGTTCCAGTTTCTAAGCGGTGTATCTCACAACTTTTGTGACACTTCCTCAAAATTTGTACCACAGCCTATAGGTGCCCTGTGAGGGTACCATGCCAAGTTTCATTCCTTTTCAGTTCTTTTTGCATTTTCAGAAATTAAAAAACCAACAAACTCCATGTTCCGGATCACGTCTTGGCGCCTTATCTCCAGTCCTAAATTATTTATAAAAACACCCCCTGTATAGTTGAAAGTTGGTAGGTACTGATGTCCACTATGCAACTTTATTCTTGTAGACTCTATTGGGCCTCCAAGCGCAGAGTTTTGTAGGATAGTGATGTCTGCTAGAACTACATCGGTATTTCCCCAAAGAGGAAGGGATGATGCAGCACAACAACGGTAGGTATTTCCCTAAGTGATGAGACCAAGGTTATCAAACCATTAGGAGAACCAAGCAACACTATGTAAAACAACACCTACACACAAATAACAAATACTCGCAACCCGACGTGTAAAATGGGTTGTCAATCCCTTTCGGGTAACGGCGCCAGAAATTGGCAAACGGACGTGAGAGAGTTGTAATAATTGATAGATCGAACGCCAAATAAAATAAATTGCAACAAGGTATTTTTGTATTTTTGGGTTCAATAGATCTGAAAATAAAAGCAAAGGAAAATAGATCGCAAAGGCAAATATATTAAAGAAGAGACCCGGGGGCCGTAGGTTTCACTAGTGGCTTCTCTCGAGAAAAATAGCAAACGGTGGGTGAACAAATTACTGTTGGGCAATTGATAGAACTTCAAATAATCATGACGATATCCAAACAATGATCATTACATAGGCATCACGTCCAAGATTAGTAGACCGACTCCTGCCTGCATCTACTACTATTACTCCACACATCGACCGCTATCCAGCATGCATCTAGTGTATTAAGTTCATGGAGAAACGGAGTAATGCAATAAGAACGATGATATGATGTAGACAAGATCTATTTATGTATAAATAGACCCCATCTTGTTATCCTTAAGTGGCAACGATACATACGTGTCGGTTCCCCTTCTGTCACTAGGATCAAGCACCATAAGATCGAAACCATCACAAAGCACCTCTTCCCATTGCAATATAAATAGATCAAGTTGGCCAAACAAAACCCAAATATCAGAGAAGAAACACGATGCTATAATCAATCATGCATATAAGAGATCATAGAAACTCAAATAACTTCCATGGATAAAAAGAGATAGATCTGATCATAAACTCAAAGTTCATCGGATCCCAACAAACACACCGCAAAAGAATTACATCATATGGATCTCCAAGAGACCATTGTATTGAGAATCAAACGAGAGAGAGGAATCCATCTAGCTACTAACTACGGACCCGGAGGTTTACAAGAGACTACTCAAGCATCATCGGAGAGGCACCAATGGAAGTGGTGAACCCCTCCGTAATGGTATCTAGATTGGATCTGGTGGTTCTGGACTCTGCGGCGGCTGGAATTGATTTTCGTTGACTCCCCTAGGTTATCTGAAATATTGGGGTATTTATAGAGTAAAGAGGCAGTCCAGGGGGCACCCGAGGTGGGCACAACCCACCAGGGCGCGCCTGGGCCTCTAGGCGCGTCCTGGTTGGTTGTGCTCCCATTGGAGCACCCCCAGGCGCTTCTCTGGCCCATTGGATGTCTTCTGGTCCAAAAATAATCCACAGAAAGTTTCGCTGCATTTAGACTCCGTTTGGTACCGATTACATGCGATGTAAAAAATATGCAAAAAATAGCAACTGGCACTTGGCACTATGTCAATAGGTTAATACCAAAAAATGATATAAAATGATATAAAATGACTATAAAATGATTATAAAACATCCAAGAATGATAATATAACAACATGGAACAATCAAAAATTATAGATACGTTGGAGACGTATCAGATAGCAACAAATTTCCCTCAAGTGGGTGAACTAAGGTTTATCAATCCATGGGACATTTAAGATGAAGATGGTCTCTCTCAAACAATACTGCAATCAAATACAGGAAATCTCTTGTGTCCCCAACACACCCAATACAATTGTCAATTTTATAGGTGCACTAGTTCGGTGAAGAGATAGTGATACAATTGTAATATGAATGACATAAATAGGTTTCTACAATCTAAATAAATAAAAACAGCAAGATAGCAAGTAAGAAAAGTGAGTAAAAACGGCGTCTCAATGCCTAGAAACAAGGCCTACGGTTCATACTTTCACTAGTGCAATCTCTCAACAATACTAACATAATTGAATCACATAATAATCCCTCAAAGTGCGGCAGAGAATCACTCCAAAGTCTCTATTCTTATCAGAGAAAGTAGGATGAACTCGCGTAGGTAGTAAACCACCTCTGAGGGAGTCCTGGATTAGAGGGTGTTCGGATAGCCGGACTATACCTTCAGCCGGACTCCTGGACTATGAAGATACAAGATTGAAGACTTCGTCCCGTGTCCGGAAGGGACTTCCCTTGGCGTGGAAGGCAAGCTTGGCGATACAGATATGCAGATCTCCTACCATTGTAACCGACTTTATGTAACCCTAACCCTCTCCGGTGTCTATATAAACCAGAGGGTTTTAGTCCGTAGGACAACATACGCAACAACAATCATACCATAGGCTAGCTTCTAGGGTTTAGCCTTTCCGATCTCGTGGTAGATCTACTCTTGTACTACCCATATCATCAATATTAATCAAGCAGGACGTAGGGTTTTACCTCCATCAAGAGGGCCCGAACCTGGGTAAAACTTCGTGTCCTTGCCTCCTGTTACCATCTGGCCTAGACGCACAGTTCGGGACCCCCTACCCGAGATCCGCCAGTTTTGACACCGACATTGGTGCTTTCAATGAGAGTTCCTCTGTGTCGTCGCCATCAAGAAGGATGCCTCACCCCGTCTTTAAAGACGACACCGTTGCTAAGGGAGCTTTGGCTGTCGGCCAAATCCTACGGCTAGGTGGTTTTCTTATGACCACCTGTTCGGCTTCTGCGCCGACGATGACCTCTGGAGCCATCGAAAACAATCTTCATGTCAGCTCGGAACTCACCGAGCAGTTAGATCCAATGGAGCTCTCCTCAATAAACGAGCTCTTGGATCACATCGCCGCCCTGGGAGTCGCTACGGATTACGACCAGATTAGGCCTAAACCCGATCTGAGAGAGATTAACTCTCCCCAAGTCACCCATCACTGTGACGCCCGGGTAATTATGCTACAGTAATCCCCACTAATGTTGCCACGTCACCTCGGTTACTGTGGATAAACTCGCGTTAGTTCGAAACCGGTTCGAATTCAAAATCAAAACAAAAGCAAAGATAAAAGGTTTCAAAACAAAGACTAAAAATGTTGGGGGTTGTCTAAAATAGCTAACCTAATTATGGTGGGGTGCACTAATTTTGGTAAAATGCTTTGGCATTTTAAGTAAACTAAAAACAGAAAAGAGAAATAATAAAAGAAAAAGGAAAGACAAAAAAAGGGGGGAAGGGAAAACCCCTGGCCCATTCCCCCTGGCCCATTCCCCCTCCCCACTTGGCCCCTCCCCCCCCCCCTGGCCCATTCCCCCCCCTGGCCCGGCCCAGCGCCGGTCGCTTATCCCCTCACCCCCCGCGGCAAACCCTAGCCGCCCCACACTTCCCCCCCACGCGCCCCGACCCACGCTCCCCTGCTCCCTCGCCCGATCCAGATCGGGGCGAGACCCCCGTCGCCCCCCCACCTCGCCGGCGGCCCCCGCCGCCCCACCGCCGCCCGGACCCCCCCCCTCATCCTCCTCTCCACCGTCCGGGGTCCCCTCCTCCCCTCCGTCGCCCCCAAGCACGAGCAACCGCCGCCGCGGGTCGATCCCGATCCCCTCCGCCTCCCCGACGCCGGCGAGCTCGCCCCCGCCCGCCTCCTCGCCGGTCGTCACCGCCCTCCACCGAGCCCGCTCGCATAGACCCGGCGCGCCCCGATGTGAGCTCGCCCCCTTCCCCTCCGTCGTTCCCCTCTCTCCCCTCCCGAACGACGCCGCGCCCGGAGCCCCGTCGCCGGCTCCGCCCCGGCTCCGGCCACCCGCGGCCACGCCGCCTTCCCCCCCCGTGCCCTCTCCTTCCCCCCTCGCCGAACGGCGCCCTCGTTCCCCCCTCCCGGCCACCGAACCCCCGGGTCCCTATCCTCTCCTCTTCCCGAACGGCGCCGTCGCCGGAGCTCCGTCTCCGGCGACCCGAACCTCGCCCTCGTTTCCCCCCCGGTCACCGGACCGCTCGACCCTCCGTCTTGGGCGCCGCTAGCCCCGGTTGCGGCCCCGTTCCCTCTTGGCCGTGCCTTGCCTCGACCTTGCACCGGCGACCGTTGGCCGGCGCCCCACTGTGCCCCGGTGGCCTGCGCCGACCGCCCTCGCCGCGCCCACGGCCACGCCTCCCCGGTGCTCCTGGTGCCCCGCTGCGGCAACCCCGCCGTGGCCACGGCCACGCCCCGCCCCGGGCAGGCTACGGGCGCCCGTCGCCCGCCTGCCCATTGGACCCGCACCCGTTTGGCCCTGGGCCAATGACATGGGGGCCCCACCCCCCTAAAAAGAACGGTTTTTATTAAAACAAAAATAAAATGAAAATGAAAATGAATTAAAACTAATTAACTAATTAGTTAATTAATTAATTAATTAAGTATTTAATTAATCTAATTAATTCTGTTTAATTAACCCTAACCACTAATTAACCTAATTAACTAAGGTTAATTAACTTTGATTAGGCTAATTAAGTTAATAGAGTATGACGAACGGGACCCACATGTCAGGGTTGGCTCAGTCAACCCCTGTTGATTGCTGACGTCAGCATGACATCATGCTGACGTCATTAATACATTTTTTGAATTAAATAAATAAATAAATAAATTTCAGAAATTAATAAAATCTTTAGAAAATCATATCTTTTAATCCGTAACTCGGATTAAAATGTTTTCAACATGAAAGTTGCTCAGAACGACGAGACGAATCCGGATACGCAACCCGTTCGTCCGCCACACACCCCTAACCTATCGAACTCGCAACTTTCCCCCTCCGGCTCCTCTGCCCGAAAACACGAAACACCGGGAATACTTTCCCGGATGTTTTCCCCCCTTTACCGGTATCACCTACTACCGCGTTAGGCCACACCGAACACCGCGTATTGCCTTGTTATATTTTGTGATGCTTTGTTTGCTCTGTATTCATTATTTCTTCCCCCTCTTCTCTCCGGTAGACTACGAGACCGACGCTGCTGCTGACCAGTTCGACTACGGAGTTGACGACCCCTTTCTCTTGCCAGAGCAACCAGGCAAGCCCCCCCCTTGATCACCAGATATTGCCTATTCTCCTCTATACTGCTTGCATTAGAGTAGTGTAGCATGTTACTGCTTTCGTTAATCCTATTCTGTTGCATAGCCTGACATTGTCGCTACATCTGTTGATACCTTACCTGCAATCCTAAATGCTTAGTATAGGATGCTAGTTTATCATCATTGGCCCTACATTCTTGTCAGTCTGCCTTGCTATACTATCGGGCCGTGATCACTTGGGAGGTGATCACGGGTATATACTATACATACATACATACTATACAGATGGTGACTAAAGTTGGGTCAGCTCATTGAGTACCCGCAAGTGATTCTGACGAGGGGGCTGAAAGGACAGGTGGCTCCATCCCGGTAGAGGTGGGCCTGGGTTCCCGACGGCCCTCGACTGTTACTTTGTGGCGGAGCGACAGGGCAGGTTGGGACCACCTAGGAGACAGGTGGGCCTGGCCCTGTTCGGCGTTCGCGGATACTTAACACGCTTAACGAGATCTTGGTATTTGATCTGAGTCGGCTACGAGCCTATACGCACTAACCATCTACGTGGGAGTAGTTATGGGTATCCCGACGTCGTGGTATCAGCCGAAGCACTTCAGACGTCAGCGACGGAGCGGCGCGCGCCGAATTGGACTGGAACGCCACTAGGCTAGGTCTGCTTTCGGCCGCCCACGCAACGTGCAGGTGTGCTCAGGGCGATGGGCCCAGACCCCTGCGCGCTTAGGTTTAGACCGGCGTGCTGGCCTCTCTGTTGTGCCTAGGTGGGGCTGCGACGTGTTGATCTTCCGCGGCCGGGCATGACCCAGGAAAGTGTGTCCGGCCAAATGGGATCGAGCGTGTTGGGTTATGTGGTGCACCCCTGCAGGGAAGTTAATCTATTCGAATAGCCGTGATCTTCGGTAACATGACGACTTGGAGTTGTACCTTAACCTTATGACAACTAGAACCGGATACTTAATAAAACACACCCTTCCAAGTTCCACAGACAACCCGGTGATCGCTTTTCCGCAGGGCGACGAGGAGAGGATCGCCGGGTAGGATTATGCTATGCGATGCGACTGGAGATGCGCTTGGAGATGCTACCTGGATATGCTAGTTGGAGATGCTACTTGGAGGACTTCAATCTACTCTCTTCTACATGCTGCAAGACGGAGGCTGCCAGAAGCGTAGTCTTCGACAGGATTAGTTATCCCCCTCTTATTCTGGCATTCTGCAGTTCAGTCCACTGATATGGCCTCCTTACACATATACCCATGCATATGTAGTGTAGTTCCTTGCTTGCGAGTACTTTGGATGAGTACTCACGGTTGCTTTCTCCCCCCTTTTCCGCCCTTTCCTTTCGTTCTGGTTGTCGCAACCAGATGCTGGAGTCCAGGAGCCAGACGCCACCGTCGACGACGACCCCTACTACACCGGAGGTGCCTACTACTACGTGCAGGCTGACGACGACGACCAGGAGTAGTTAGGAGGATCCCAGGCAGGAGGCCTGCGCCTCTTTCGATCTGTATCCCAGTTTGTGCTAGCCATCTTATGGCAACTTGTTTAACTTATGTCTGTACTCAGATATTGTTGCTTCCGCTGACTCGTCTATGATCGAGCACTTGTATTCGAGCCCTCGAGGCCCCTGGCTTGTATTATGATGCTTGTATGATTTATTTTATTTGTAGAGTTGTGTTGTGATATCTTCCCGTGAGTCCCTGATCTTGATCGTACACATTTGCGTGCATGATTAGTGTACGATTGAATCGGGGGCGTCACAATCATGTTGCCGTGGTAGAGGGACAGTGTGGCGACCCTTCATCTATCTCAAGGACTAGCCATGTCCGGATTCCTGATCCCTCCAAGCCGGATACTCGCGGAGGGGAGGATATCACTCAAGACCTGAACTTAGAGTCAAGCGACGGGCTGGATTCATTGGACAACATCCAGGAATCCAAATTTTTGAGTTCGGAAATTCCTCGGCCTCTGAGCCTCAGATGGGGTGAGGCTTCGGATTTAATTCCGCCCACCCACCCGAACATAAGCGATCTATCCCAAATTAGGAAAGAGCCCGATGAAACAGTACATCATTACCGGGCCAGATTCCTCCTAGTTAAGAACAGGATAAAGGACTGCCGCGAGGAAGACGCAATCTCAATCTTTTGCAATAATTGCACGGACAAGGGAATCCTCAACGCCATAAGTTGCCGTGATATTACACGCTTCACTGACTTGGCATCCATCATACGAAAGTACTGTGCGATGGAAAGCGCCTGGAAAACCGAAATAAAATTTTGGGACGATCCGGCCCTGAATACAAACCCAGTCCGAAATAAAAGGGTGCATCATCGCCAGACACCCGGTTGAAACACCAAAAAGCAAAAACCCTCTATAGGGCATGGAACTGTACTGGAAGGGTGGCTTAATGGACCCTGTAAAATTCACAGTACAGAGGATGCTACACCAACTCACAGCCTTAGAGCATGTTGGATACTCCGGCAGGTGGCTAAAAATGGCAAAAATCTCCTAATTCTGGAGGCCACAGAAAGCCACCCCAGAGACACCAATACGGTATTAACTGTCTTCGAGACTTTCGCATCAAATAATATGCGAAAAAGGACACTCCGCAGCCTTGCCGAAGTCTACCAAGTAGAAACAATAAACCCATGGAGTGACACGGCTATTACCTTTAACGCCAGTGATGAACCTAAATTCCGAACAGCCCGAGCACCAGCCGCATTGGTCCTCAGTCCAATAGTGGGCGGCTTTCGTCTTACCAAGGTACTCATGGACGGCGGCAGCGGATTGAACCTCATTTATGAGGAAACCCTTCAAAAAATGGAAATAGACTGGAACCGCATTGAGCGAAGCAGCACAACCTTTAGAGGAATAATCCCCAGTTGGGAAGCACGCTGTACAGGTAAAATCACACTAGATGTGGTGTTCGGCACGCCGAATAATTACAGGTCCGAAGAGATCACGTTCCATGTGGCTCTGTTCAGCAGCGGTTATCACGCTCTGCTAGGGCGGGAAGCGTTTAGAATCTTCCAAGCAATACCCCATTACGGGTACATGAAGCTCAAGATGCCTGGGCCTAATGGGATCATCACTCTCGCTAGCGATCCGGACATAGCACTCCGCGCCGAAAACAAGACAGCCGCACTGGCCCTCGAGGCACTATCCAAAGCCCTAGCAGCTGAGGAACTGACTGCGCTGCGCTCCATGGTGAATAGGGACGATGTGGTCCTTGACAAAAGATCCAAGTCCACCTCCTTTAAACCGGCGGACAAAATAGTCAAATTCCAAGTCCATCCAACGGACCCCAATAAAACAGTTTCCAACGGGGCATAGTTAAACCCTGATGTAGACGCCGCACTACAAGAGTTCCTACGAGAGAACTGGGACATTTTTGCCTGGCACCCTTCAGATATGCCAGGAATCCCACGCAGGCTGGCCGAGCACAGCTTAAATATCCAAACAGGATTCAAACCTGTCAAACAGGCTCTTCGGCGTTTTTCCGAACCTAAGAGACATGCCATGGAGAGGAGCTAGCAAAGCTATTGGAGGCCGGATTCATCAGAGATATAAAACATCCGGACTGGCTAGCAAACCTGGTGATGGTACCAAAGAAGGACAAATCCTGGCGCCTGTGTGTTGATTTTAAAGACCTTAACAAGGCTTGCCCAAAGGATCCCTTCCCCCTCCCCCGCATCGATCAAATTATCGACGCTACCGCAGGACATGATTCGTTGTGTTTCCTCGATGCATATTCCGACTACCATCAAATCAAGATGGCAGAACTAGACCAAGCCGCAATGGCATTTATCACACCATACGGCCCATTCTGCTTCAACACGATGCCCTTCGGGCTCAAAAACGCCGTCGCAACATATCAGCACATGATTCAGACATGTCTGGCAAACCAGATCGGCAAAACAGTGGAGGCATATGTAGATGATGTGGTCATCAAAACAAGACATGTCGAATCTCTAGTAGACGACTTGAGGCTCACATTTGATAACCTCCGAACATACGACATCAAGCTCAACCCGGAAAAATGTGTTTTCGGCGTTCCAGCCGGAAAGCTCTTGGGCTTCATTGTATCCGGTAGAGGAATTGAAGCAAATCCAGCCAAGATCCGAGCTCTGTCGCAACTGGATATCCCAAAGGACCTCAAACAAATACAAAAGTTAACCGGATGTGTGGCGGCTCTAAGCCGCTTTATCTCCCGCTTGGGAGAATAGGCCCTACCCCTTTACCGCCTCCTTCGGCGCACCGAACACTTCGAATGGACGGATGCAGCCACGGCCGGACTCGACGAAATAAAAGCCATACTGGCAACAAACCCAGTCCTGGCCGCGCCAAACATTGGCGAACCAATGCTATTATACATTGCAGCAACACATCAGGTTGTAAGCGCAGTGCTCGTCGTCGAACGAGAAGCGGACGGACACAAATTCCCCCTTCAAAAGCCGGTCTATTATGTGTCCACTGTCCTCACTCCCTGCAAATCACGGTACCCGCATTATCAAAAGATTGCGTACGCGGTATTCATGGCATCCCGGAAGCTATGACACTACTTTCAAGAGTGTTCAATAACAGTAGCCTCGGAAGTACCACTTAACGATATTATAAACAACCGTGACGCAATGGGCCGGATTGCCAAATGGGCCATTGAGCTCCTCCCGTTCGACATAACTTATAAGCCACGGCGAGCCATCAAGTCGCAAGTCTTGGCCGACTTCGTCGCAGAATGGACGAAGGCCGAACTCCCTAAAGAGTATGGCACATATTCAAATTGGATCATGCATTTTGACGGCTCCAAGATGTTGGCCGGACTGGGGGCTGGCGTCGTTCTGACGTCCCCCACAGGAGACACGGTTCAGTACGTACTCCAGATTATGTACGCGGACTCCAACAATGCAGCCGAATATGAGGACCTTTTACATGGTCTCCGGATGGCAGTATCCATGGGCATTCAACGCCTAGAGGTGCGCGGGGACTCGAACCTCGCAATATCCCAAATAAATGGAGACTTCGATGCCAAGGATCCAAAATGGCAGCTTACCGCAACACCATCCTAAAAATGCCAGCTCGGTTCGAGGGGCTTGAATTTCACCATATAGCCCGGGAAAATAATCAGGCGGCAGATGTCCTGGCACGCATCGGCGCAAAACGCGATGTAGTCCCCCCCAACATCTTTTTGGAAAGGCTGTTCAAGCCATACGTAGTATGGGAAGGGAGCCGAACAATAACAGCCCAGACCCAACCGCACTGCCCGACACCGAACATTCTGACACAATCAGAGGCTCTGCCAATGAAATAACACCTTCAGCCCATGTAATAATGGCCATCATCGCCCCGTGGACAGAACCATTCCTCGCCTACCTACTAGGCAGGAACTCCCCGAGGACCAAAATGAGGCACGCTGCATAGTGCGGCGATCCAAAGCCTACAGAGTCCACGAGGGAGAGCTTTATAAGAAAAGCACTATCGGAGTCCTTCAAAGGTGCATCTCTGAAGAGGAGGGGCGGAACCTCCTGGCTGAAATTCATGCCGGACTCGGCGGTCATCACGCTGCAGCTCGGTCCCTTGTAAGCAAGGCCTTCCGTACAGGCTTCTATTGGCCAACGGCCCAGGCAGACGCTCAGGACTTAGTCCAACTATGCACCGGTTGCCAGCTCTTTGCAAACCAAAGCCATATGCCACCCACCGCCCTCCAAACTATCCCCATTACTTGGCCCTTCGCGGTCTGGGGGCTTGACATGGTTGGACCCCTTAAAGGCGGAACCCACAAGCAAAAATACTTACTGGTCATGGTGGATAAGTTCACCAAATGGATAGAAGCCAAGCCTGTTAAGACGGCCGAATCCGGACCGGTGATAGACTTTATATCCGGGGTTGTACACCGTTACGGCATCCCCCACAACATCATCACTGATAACGGCATGAACTTCACGGCCGACGAGGTAAAACTCTGGTGCAAAAACATGGGCATCAAGCTCGATTATGCTTCCGTCTATCACCCACAAACTAACGGCCAGGTCGAACGTGCAAATGGTCTTATCATGAGCGGCATCAAACCCAGATTAGTGCGCTCCCTCAAGGAATCTAACACGCACTGGGTAGAGGAGCTCGACTCCGTACTCTGGGGGCTGCGGACCACGCCGAATCGCACCACCGGATACACACCATTCTTTATGGTGTACGGCGTAGAGGCAGTTTTGCCTTGCGACATAATTCATGACTCACCTCGAGCGCATGTACGAAGAAAGAGAAGCCGAGCTCGATCGGCAGGACAGTTTGGACGTATTGGAGGAGGAGCACGATGTGGCAAAAGCCCGTTCCGCATTCTATCAACAGCAGGCTCGAAGATACCAGAGCAGAGAAGTACGGGCCAAAAATTACAACGTTGGCGAATTAGTTCTATGCCTGCCGGACAAGAAAAAGGACAAACTCAAGCCCAAGTGGGAAGGTCCCTTCATAATTGACCAAGTCCTGACTGGTGAGTGTACCGCCTGCGAGATGCATCGGATAACCGACTCGAGCCGAACCCATGGAACGCAGCCCGTCTCCGAAGATTCTATGCCTAGCGCCGGACTCTGTGTTCGTCTCCTTCCTCTGTCCATTTTTTATATATACTGTCTGTCTTACATTTCTCCCCTTCACCCCTTCCTTTCTCTTATAACCTTTAAAGGCTCATCAAATGACGTGCTATTCGCACTCATTAAACCTGGGGGCTTCTTTTACAGAAGCTTATTTATACGGGCTTCATGCCCAACACATGTGTCACACTTCCGCATGTACCTTTTATTCACCATTATATGCATCGATATGACTTAAGTTTTGGCCAAGCTGGGTTGCCTGACTCTTGTGCTTACCCCTACGTTCCCGATTGTTCGGCTAGGTGGTAAAGGGAGCACCTCTGTGATTGTTACTGCCGGGTCAGCCGGACGTGTACCTCAGACTGGGTGAAGCTGAAAGCTAGCGTTCTTAAGGGAATATTCGGTCGGTGAACTAAAGATGATCCTTTTTATTATTTATCTATACGCCCCCAGATGTTTTTCCTGCGTTTCTTTTCGCAGCATAGACATGCACTTTAGGGCATGCCTCCCAGGGAAAGGAACCCCTAACGGAACTATTCTCCCTGGAAGATGTTTCTTACTAACCATGTAATATAACATAACTAGTCGGGCACTTGTCTGTTCACGCACTAATGACCCCTACGCCTGGTCTCCATGCATTCCCCGGTTCCTATATAACCGCATGGGAATTCAGACACACTCCGGACCGTCAGGTCCCGAGGCTGAAGCGAAAAGGTCGGCCATGACAAATGATCTACAATCCGGCTAGAAGGCATTATAAATGTCAATTAAATTACATAGTCATTTTGACTGATTGTATTCCTCTTCAATACCATCTAACAGGCTGTCTAATTTACAGTCCTACTGGGAATACTTTGCGGCCAACTCTACTTGGCCGTATACTAAGCTTAGAAGGATCTCCTTCCCATCGGGCCCTACAGGACCGACCTCGGCCATGTGGTTGGGGTCAGCCTTTGTGTATTGCGTCTTCACCATGGCCCAGGCCTCCCTAGCGCCTTGACGGCACGCCGATATCTTCCACAATCGGAAGCGCCGCCGTGCTCCCTTTAGCTTCTCCGCAAGCTCTCCAAGACCTTCGGGCATGGAGATGGATGGCCACAGGGCCTGGGCGACGCCTTGCATCGCCTGCCGAACTCGATCGAGCAGTTGCGAGAGCTCGGGAAGAAGGTCACCCATAGAACCGGGCATCTCCTCTGCAGGACAACCTGTTAGCACACCTACAGACATTGCTCTGGTAGTCGACTTCCCCGCCGAACTTTCTTTCAAAGGTTCGTTCAAGCACTTACTAAATATGCCGCGCTGAAGCCACTGATTCTCCTTAACGGAGTCTGATAGCTGGGCACGAACATCTTTCAGCTCGACGCCCAGCTTGGTGTTGGCATCTTGGAGATCGTTCTTCTCCCGCCTCACCTTTGTCAGCACCTTCTCACCAGCCTTTAACTGGCGTAGGAGGTGTTGCCTTTCCGGATTCAATCCGGCGCCATCTGCAATTTCATTTGTCAGATTCGCACCCATGCCGTGCTTCGCAAAATACTTATCTTTCGAAGTGTATATTACCAGAGGGGGTCTCCTTGGGCTCCCCTGCCGCGGCTAGTGCGGCCTCAAGTTGGGCTTTGCACTCTTCCAGCTCCTTGGACAGTAGGGAATTCTTTTCTGTAAGAACCTGCATAACAAATGATCCTTAAATCAGTTATTCTAACTGTTTCAAGTCTCGGGGGCTACTGGTATATATATATAATGATCAAAATTTCCTTACCCGTATGTCTTTTACATATTGCTCCGTCGCTCTGGCTAGACCATTTTGAGCGGCACGGAGGTACGCATCTCTCGAATTGAAGGCATCTAACGCCCCTTGGGAGAAACAAGCGTCGCGAAGGATTGTCCGGTGACGCCTGTGGTTCATGGCACTCTCCACCTCAGAGTTGGTGGCAGACAACCCGTCCACATCCTCCGTCGGAGGAGCGTCTGGCACGCGCCTTGCATTCGCCTCCGCCTCCGGACCAGGCTTTGGAGCCTGGCTGGTGGAGGCGCGATTGGCAGCCTCTCCGGATATAGTCCGGCAAGGTCTCTTTGTCCTGAAGAGAGCATGAGTGTCAATGTGCCTCGAAGGTATAACACCTAGGATAAGGGGGCGCGCCATACCTTTGCGCTGACACCTCGGTCCGGACTGCACTTCTTTTCTGCCCATGGGGCCCTGCGGCCCCTCGTTGGCTTGTCGCCGCAGGTTCCGCATTCCGCCTCAAAAACCTCCCCTGCAAAGTTCGGTTGTAATCAGGAAACTGAAAACACGAGAGGGCGGACACCTATTCAGGGTATTGGGGCTTTGATCTCAATTACCTGGGAGGCCGGGATTAGCCCTGGGTAATCGACCGTAATGGCCACCAAGGCGTTGTCCTTGCTCAATTGATGGAACACTCCATCAATCAGCTCCACAGATATGTCCGGATCCTCTTGAGAGGCCGGGTCGAGGGACCGTCCTGGGTCCTCGGGTTGTGGAGGAGGGCTGCTTATTTCCTTAACAGCCCGGCGCAGTTCCTGCGTTGAAGTCGTCAGACTAAATATTTAACAATGGGAATACAAAACAGATGGGCAAGTAAATGCGACCGCTTACCCAGCTTGGGGGATTGTGCATAGAGAATCCACCCTGTGGGTTAACGTGGAGAAATTCCTCCTCTTCTCCCTAATACAAAGTGGACAAGATCTTTAGTAGAGCGGCAGCTGAATCCGGCCCCTTACGGCCGTAGCGGGTGGCGTCGCCCTCCCCGTTGAAGTCCCACATGGGGTGGCTTCTGTACTGAAGCGGTTGCGCCCCCCGCATGATGCATTCGGCCATAACCCCGATCATGGTCAGTCCGGAATGGGCTAACAATCTTATTCGGCCCATCAGGTAAATGATGTCTCTGTCACTTTCCCTCTGAGGGCTCCGTGCACACCAGCTTAGGCGCTTCTTTAAGGGAGCACTGTCGAACTCAGGTAGGCCAATCCGAACAGGATCCGGCAATGGGACATCTTCTATATAAAACCATTCCAAAGGCCAGTCTTCAGACGCCTTCTTTGGGGTTCCGGATAGATATCCGGTCCCGGCGATGCACCACACTTCGGCTCCGCCCACTTGATACATTGACCCCTCCTTAGAGCGGGGCACAAGGCAGAATAACCTTTTCCATAGCCCGAAATCAGCCTTGATACCCAAAAACAGCTCGCAGAGGGCTACGAAGCCCGCGATATGCAATACGGAGGAAGGTGTGAGATTGTGTAGCTGGAGGCCATAGAACTCCAGGAGCCCCCGGAGAAATGGATGGATTGGAAATCCGAGCCCCCTTATTAAATAAGGCACGAGGCACACCCGCTCTCCTTTGGAGGGATTAGGGGCACTCTCAGCTTGCTCTCCGCCATTATAGATGGCAAGGCCGGCTCGAACCGGGACCATATACGCCGGGGGGAGAAATCCCTTGGTCTGGAGCATCACTAGCTCGCTATGCGGGATGGAGCATCTCTCCCAATATCCAGGCTGAGGGCTGGAAGGGCGAAAGGAGGAGTTGCGATGGCTGGCCATGGTGGAATGGACCTTTGTCGGATGCGCTCTGATGAACACTCGCGAAGGGGGGAAGATGTGGTTTGGATCTAAATCCTCGTCCCCTTAAATAGGGCAGCTCATTTACGCGGCTAGGGGTGTGAATGTAAAAACACTCAGACTTTTCATATTCGTTTGACACGTGGGAAACGACCATTATTGGGCGTAGAAGCCAAGGAGCGCAACATCTACAAGGAACCGGACTTTATTCAACTGGTACACGGAATTTGGAGGAGAACCTGCCTTGCAATGCCGAAGACAATTTGCGCGCCGGACTCATCGTCATTGAAGCCTGGTTCGGGGGCTACCGAGGGAGTCCTGGATTAGGGGGGTTCGGATAGCCGGACTATACCTTCAGCCGGACTCCTGGACTATGAAGATACAAGATTGAAGACTTTGTCCCGTGTCCGGAAGGGACTTTCCTTGGCGTGGAAGGCAAGCTTGGCGATACGGATATGCAGATCTCCTACCATTGTAACCGACTTTGTGTAACCCTAACCCTCTCCGGTGTCTATATAAACTAGAGGATTTTAGTCCGTAGGACAACATACGCAACAACAATCATACCATAGGCTAGCTTCTAGGGTTTAGCCTCTCCGATCTCGTGGTAGATCTACTATTGTACTACCCATATCATCAATATTAATCAAGCAGGACGTAGGGTTTTACCTCCATCGAGAGGGCCCGAACCTGGGTAAAACTTCGTGTCCCTTGCCTCCTGTTACAATCCGGCCTAGACGCACAGTTCGGGACCCCCTACCCAAGATCCGCCGGTTTTGACACCGACAACCTCAAAGTTGTGTTTCCACTAAATCTATTGAACCACCCTAAAGTCTCACAAATAGTTCTAGAGACCGTACACCGACAACACCATATGATACACATCAATCAACTCTAATGTCACCTATATACCCCAATGTCACCACAAGTACTCGCGAGTGAGACATGCATCAAGTGATCTCAAATCCAAAAATATTCAAACCAACATAAAGAAACCTCAAATAGCAAGACTCAATTCACCACAAAATAGATAGAGGGAGAGTAAGACTCAATTCACAACAAAATAGATAGAGGGGAAGAACATCATATGATCCAACTATATTGATAAAGCTCATGATACATCAAGATCGTGTCAAATCAAGAACACGAGAGAGAGAGAGAGGGAGGGAGGGAGGGAGAGAAATATCAAACACATAGCTACTAGTACAAACTCTCAGCCCCGAGGATGAACTACTCATGCATCACCATGGAGGCAGCAAGGATGATGAAGGTGGACATGATGGATTTCCTCCTCCGGCACGCCGCCGAAAAAGGGCTCGGGATGGGATCTCTCTGGATAGAGGCTTGGGGCAGCGGAGTAGAAGTTCTAGGTCACTTTTGGGAGGTTTTGCAATATATAGGATTTTCAGTGTTGGAATCATGTCAAGGGGGGGTCCCGAGGGCCCCAGAAGTGCTAATGGTGTGCCCCAAGTGTTGGTGTTAAAACAGGCAGACCTCGGGTAGGGGGGCCAAAGCTATGAGATCGAATCGATGGGTAATAGGAGACAAAGGCCACAATGTATACCCAGGTCCGGGCCCTCTCGAGGAAGTAAAACCCTACGTCTTGCTGATAAGCCACAAGTTTAGGGGATCGCAACAGTTTTCTAGGGTATAGAATTCAACCTAAATTTATTGATTCGACACAAGGGTAGCCAAAGAATATTGAGTTGTCAAATCAACCACACCTAGAGACTAAATATCTACAATAGCGTGATCAGTAACACAGTAGTATGATAATTTTGATAGTACCGATAATAGCAGCAACAATAATGGTAACTGTAGTAGCAGTAGTTTTGTAGCAATTGTGATAATAGCAACAATAGTAGTAACTTAGAAAAGACAATATGTGAAAAGCTCGTAGGCATTTGATCGACGACAACGTTGGATAATATTCATCAACAATTATAACCTAGGGCGACACAGAACTAGCTCTAATTCATCAATGTAATGTAGGCATGTAGTCCGTATATAGCCATACATGCTTATGGAAAAGAACTTGCATGACTTCTTTTGCCTACCCTCCCATGGCAGCGGGTGATAATCCCCAAGTGCAAGGAATCATCATAGAAATTTCCAAAGGTGGAAGTGATAAGTATGGAGTGTCAAACCCACAAGGAGCTAAAGGTAAGATCAATATTCTCTCAAGTCCTATCTGCCACTGATATGACTCTACGTACACCGAATGTTTGCTTCCATCTAGAAACGAGAAAAAACTACGTTGTGGGTATGAAGAGGATAACTTTGCATGATATCGGAGAGCTAAAATATAAAAATAGGTGATGTTAACATAAAGTTAGAATATATTGTAATATATTACAATAGCGAGTGTGGAATAATGATGGGTCGGTGTGCGGAATTGTCCTAGGCAACTGTTAACAAGATCGGTAATCATTACTGTAATTTCATATGAGGGAGAGGCATAAGCTAACATACTTTCTCTACTTGGATCATATGCACTTATGATTGGATGTCTAGCAAGCATCCGCAACTAATAAAGATTATTAAGGTAAACCCCAACCATAACATTAAAGTATCAAGTCCCCTTTATCCCATACGCAACAACCCCCTTACTCGGGTTTAAGCTTCTGTCACTGTAGCAACCCACTATGAGTGAATCATCAATGTATTGCAACACCCTTTAGCGGGAATCCTTCACGTGTGCGTAGCACAGAAGGCACCATAGGACATCACCAAAATAAAACATACAACTCAAACCAACATAGTTCATCAATCAACCCAAAAGACAAAAGAAATCTACTCAAAACATCATAGGATGGCAACACGTCATTGGATCATAATATGTGGCATAAGGCACCATGTTCAAGTAGGGGATTACAACGGGGTGCGGGAGAGTGGACCGCGTAAAAGAGATGAGGAAGGTGATGAAGATGGTGATGTTGATGAAGACGATCACCACGGTAATGGTTCCCCCGGCGGCACTCCGGCGCCACCGAGAGAAAGGGGGAGAGGGTCTGCCCCTTGTGCTTCCTCCTCCATGGCCTCCCCTAGATGGGGAGAGGTTCTCCCTCTGGTCCTTGGCCTCCATGGTGATGATGCCCCCTTTGGGGTTCTCCTCCATGGCCTCCGGTGATGATGGCCCCCTCCGACAGGGTGCTAGAGAGGGCCTAGATTAGTTTTCGTGGCTACAAAGGCTTGCGGTGGCAGAACTTCTGATCTAGGTTTCTTTCTGGTGGTTTTCGTATTTATAGGAATTTTTGGCGTCGGTCTCACGTCAAGGGGGTCCACGAGGTAGCGGCAAGATAGGAGCACCCTCCCGAGGGGTAGGGCGCGCACCCTACCTTGTCGTCACCTCGGGACTCTTCTCGCCCAACCCCGATGCCTCAGGGTCTCTTTTGGTCCATCAAAAATCACCGTAAATTTTCAGCCCATTCTGCGAACTTTTATTTCTGCACAAAAAACGACATCACGGTAGTTCTGCTAAAAACAATGTCAGTCCGGGTTAGTTCTAATAAAATCATACCAAAATCATATAAAACTGTTGTAAACATGGCATGAATACTTCATAAATTGTAGATACGTTGGAGACATATCAGCAACCCCCAAGCTTAATTCCTGCTCGTCCTCGAGTAGGTAAATGATAAAAGAAATAATTTATGAAGTGTGAATGCTAGCATAGTGCATAAGTTTGATCAATGATAGTCCCAAACACTTTTTCTAGCATCATTATATATCATAAACAGTAGCTCATATCATAAGACTTCTCATGATCAAGTAACAATCTATTCACATGTTAGAGTATAGACCATAAAGTTTCCTGAAAACTAACAAACTATGCTTTCAATCACCAAACAATTGCAGTTCATCTTATTTTCAGGAAGGGTCTATGTAAGAGCTTTGATTTAGCAAATTCCACATACTCAACTATCATATAGTCTTCCATGATTGCTGACACTCAAAGCTTATTTTTGGAACAAATAGCATCTGTCGACCACAAAGAAAGACAGGGGCTTAATGTTTTGCTTCCCAACTTATTTATCATATAGATAGTCGTCAACAATAATAATTCATGATCAAATATATTTGAATGACCATATATGCTTGGATCTTTCCCCACCACATGATGCTTGCCAACTAAAGAATAATTGACGTTGAAATAAGAAGGAATACTATCGACTCTTGCATAAAAGTAAATACATGAAAGTAAAATATAGGCCCTTCGCAGAGGGAAGCAGAGGTTGTCATGCGCCTTTTAATTTTGGATGTGCAAACCCTTAATGCAAAGGAACATCACGTCGTATTGCCCTTTGTTATAGAAACCTTTATTATGCACTCCGTCGCTTTTATTTCTTTACCAACACAAGTTCGTACAATGCTTATTTTCCCTTACAATAAAAGATCACACATATTTAGGAGCAATTATTTATTGCTTTTTCACCGATGACAACTTACTTGAAGGATCTTACTCAATCCATAGGTAGATATGGTGGACACTCATGGCATGAAACGGGGTTTAAGGGTTTTGGATGCACAAGTAGTATCTCTACTTAGTACAAAATTTTGGCTAGCAAAAGATCCTAAGCAAGCACCACATGTTAGAGGATCCATAACAATATTACTTCTATGCAAATATACCCAAACATAACTCATTACATTGTCTTCCTTGTCCAACTTCAACTAATTTGCTCAAGTTTGAAAATAATTAATGGGGCTCGCAATCATAGAAGATGTCCAAGATAGTATATTTATATGTTAAATCTCTCTTCCTTCTGAAGGAAATGTGCCCTAGAGGCAATAATAAAGTTGTTATTTACATTTCCTTATATCATGATAAATGTTTATTATTCATGCTAGAATTGTATTAACCAGAAACTTGATACATGTGTGGATACATAGACAAAACACAGTGTCCCTAGTAAGCCTCTACTAGACTAGCTAGCTTGTTAATCAAAGATGGTTAAGTTTCCTAAACATAGACACGTGTTGTCATTTGATGAATGGGATCATATCATTAGGAGAATGATGTGATGGACAAGACCCATCCGTTAGCTTAGCATAATGATTGTTAAGTTTTATTGCTATTGCTTTCTTCATGACTTATACATATTCCTTTGACAACGAGATTATGCAACTCTTGAATACCGGAGGAATACCTTGTGTGCTATCAAACGTCACAACGTAACTGGGTGATTATAAAGATGCTCTACAGGTATCTCCGAAGGTGTTTGTTGGGTTGGCATAGATCGAGATTAGGATTTGTCACTCTGAGTATTGGAGAGGTATCTCTGGGCCCTCTCGGTAATGCACATCACAATAAGCCTTGCAAGCAATGTGACTAATGAGTTAGTTGCGGGATGATGCATTACGGAACGAGTAAAGGGACTTGCCGGTAACAAGATTAAACTAGGTATGAAGATACCAACGATCGAATCTCGGCTAGGTAACATACCAATGACAAAGGAAATAACATATGTTGTCATTACGGTACGACCGATAAAGATCTTCGTAGAATATGTGGGAACCAATATGAGCATCCAGGTTTCGTTGTTGGTTATTGACCGGAGAGGTGTCTCGGTCATGTCTACATAGTTCTCAAACCCGTAGGGTCCGCACGCTTAACGTTCGATGGTGATTTTGTATTATATGAGTTATGTGATTTGGTGACCGAATGTTGTTCGGAGTCCCAGATGAGATCACGTACATCATGAGGAGTCTTGACATGGTCGAGAGGTAAAGATTCATATATAGGACGATAGTATTCGGACACCGGAAGTGTCCTGGGGGTACCGGGTACGTGTCGGGTCACCAGTAGGGATTCCAGGCAACCCCCGGCAAGCTATATGGGCCTAATGGGCCAAGAGTTGGGTAGACCAGCCCCAAAAGGGGCTGGTGCGCCCCCTATAGGCTGAATAGGAGGAGAAGGAAAGGAAGGGAGGGGAGAAGGAAAGGGGAGGATTCAGCCTCCCCCTTTCCTTCCCCTCCTCCCTCTCTTTCCTTCCCCCTCCGTTGGATATGGAAGGGGGGAGGCCGACTTGGAGGAGGCGCCCAAGTAGGGTTACTCCTACTTGGGGCTCCCCTTGCAACCCCTCTCCTTCTCCCCCCCCCCACACACACACACACATATATATATATATATATATATATATATATATATATATGTGTGTGTGTGGGGGGGGGCACCGCTAGAACACACAACATTGATTCCTAGCCGTGTGCGGCGTCGCCCTCCATAGTTTACGCCTCTGGTCATATTGTCGTAGTGCTTAGGCGAAGCCCTGCGCGGATCACTTCACCATCACCGTCACCATGTCGTCGTGATGATAACACTCTCCCTTAACACTTTGCTGGATCAAGAGTTCGAGGGACGTCATCGATCTGAACGTGTGTAGATCTCGGAGGTGTTGTACGTTCGGTGCTTGATCGGTCGGAACAAGAAGAAGTTTGACTACATCAACCGCGTTGTGAAACGCTTCCACTTTCGGTCTACGAGGGTACGTAGACAAACTCTCCCCCTCTCTTTGCTATGCATCTCCTAGATAGATATTGTGAGAGCGTAGGATTTTTTTTGAAATTGCATGCTACGTTCCCCAACAGTGGCATCTGAGCCAGGTCTATGCGTAGATGATATGCACGAGTAGAACACAAAGAGTTGTGGGCGGTGATCGTCATACTGCTTACCACCAATGTCTTATTTTGATTCGGCGGTATTGTTGGATGAAGCAGCCCGGATCAACCTTACATGACCACGTTCATGAGACCGGTTCCACCGACAGAAATGCAACTAGTTTTGCATAAAGGTGGCTGGAGGGTGTCTGTTTCTCCAACTTTAGTTGAATCAAATTTGACTGCGGCTGGTCCATGTTGAAGGTTAAAACAACAACCTTGATAAATCACCGTTGTGGTTTTGATGCATAGGTAAGAACGGTTCTTGCTAGAAGCCCGTAGCAGCCACGTAAAAGTTGCAACAACAAAGTAGATGACGTCTAACTTGTTTTTGCAGGGCATGTTGTGATATGATATGGTCAAGACATGATGTGATATATGTTATTGTATTAGATGATCATGTTTTGTAAAAGTTATCGGCAACTGGCAGGAGCCTTATGGTTGTCGCTTTATTATATAAAATGCAAATGCCATGTAATTGCTTTACTTTATCACTATGCATTAGCGATAGTTGTAGAAGCAATAGTTGGCGAGATGACCAAGACGCTACGATGGAGATCAGGGTGTTAAGCCGGTGACGATGGAGATCATGACGGTGCTTTGGATATGTAGATCAAAGGCACAAGATGATGCTGGCCATATCATGTCACATATTTTGATTGCATGTGATGTTTATCTTTTATGCATCTTATTTTGCTTAGTACGGCCGTAGCATTATAAGATGATCCCTCACTAAAATTTCAAGGTATGAGTGTTCTCCCTGAGTATGCACCGTTGTGACAGTTCGTCGTGCTGAGACACCACGTGATGATTGGGTGTGATAAGCTCTACGTTCACATACAACGAGTGCAAGACAGTTTTGCACATGCGGAATACTTGGGTTAAACAGTTAAACTTGACGAGCCTAGCATGTACGGACATGGCCTAGGAACACTCGAGACCGAAAGGTCGAACGTGAGACATATAGTAGATATGATCAACATAGAGATGTTCACCATTGATGACTACTCCATCTCACGTGATGACCGGACATGGTTTAGTTGATTTGGATCACATATCATTTAGATGACTCGAGGGATGTCTATCTAAGTGGGAGTTCTTAAGTAATTTGATTAATTGAACTTAATTTATCATGAACTTAGTCCTGATAGTATTTGCATATCTATGTTGTAGATCAATAGCTCGCGTATAGCTCCCTTGTTTTATTTTTGATATGTTCCTAGAGAAAAACTACGTTGAAAGATGATAGTAGCAATGATGCGGTCTTGGTCCGTGATATGAGGATTACCCTCATTGCTTCACATAAGAATTATGTCCTTGATGCACCGCTAGGTGACAAACCTATTGAAGGAGCAGATTGATGACCCACAAGTATAGGGGATCTATCGAATTCCTTTCGATACGTAAGAGCGTCGAACCCAACGAGGAGCAGAAGGAAATAATAAG
>NC_057800.1:23631617-23644351 GCF_018294505.1 Triticum aestivum | reverse complement strand
AGGGTCCAAGTCCTCTGGATCATGTTCGTTCCAAAAATCACGTTCCCGAAGGTTTCATTCCGTTTGGACTCCGTTTGATATTATTTTTCTACGAAACTCTAAAATAGGCAAAAAACAACAATTCTGGGCTGGACCTCCGGTTAATAGGTTAGTCCCAAAAATAATATAAAAGTGTATAATAAAGCACAATAATGTCCAAAATAGAATATAGTATAGCATGGAACAATCAAAAATTATAGATACGTTGGAGACGTATCACATATCAGTCAAACGCATGCGCAAAAAGATAGGTCTAATCATTTCAGCAAAGCGCTCAAAATCCTCATCATCCTTTTTCTTGGACGGTTTAGGAGGAAAATGCATGGGTTTTTGAACCCATGGTTCTCTTTCTTTACCGTGCTTCCTAGCAACAAAGTCTCTCTGATCATAATGTTGATTCTTTGATTGTGGGTTATCAAGATCAACAGCGGGTTCAATCTCTACATCATTGTCATTGCTAAGTTGTGCATCAACATGAACATCATCATCAATATTATCACTAGGTTCATGTTCATTACCAGATTGTGTTTCAGCATCAGAAATAGAAATATCATTGCGATTCTCAGGTGTGTCAACAACAGGTTCACTAGAAGCATGCAAAGTCCTATCATTTTTCTTTTTCTTCTTCTTAGAAGAACTTGGTGCATCAACATTAATTCTCTGAGAATCTTGCTCAATTCTCTTGGGGTGGCCCTCAGGATAGAAAGGTTCCCGAGTCATTTTACCCACTCTAGTCACAACTCTCACAACATTTTCATTTTTCTTATTATTTAATTCATTGAGTAAATCATTCTGAGCTTTGAGTACTTGGTCTACTTGAGTGGTAACCATAAAAGCATGTTTACTAATGAGTTTAAGTTTACCTTTAACTCTATGACAAAGACATGTACCTAGGGTAGGGTCATAGGCCTGACCTAGACACCCTCCCCAAGGACATTGGCCTAAATTCGTAAGCATTCGAGGGATACCATCATTCACTCGACCATAAACACTCCACTCGGAAGATTCAAGTTCACTCGACCAAGGAGTACTCACTCGACAACGACAAGAATCACTCGACAGCTAGAAGATCTAAGGTCACTCTATATGGCAATGGTCCGGCGTTACCTTATAGACTTAAAAGTCATTCATGTATCTTTATTGCTGGTGTTATCAGTAACACCCATCTTTATGTACCTTAAACCCTGTGTAATTGAGGACTGGAGGGGTTCGGCGCACTCTATATAAGCCACCCCCTCCTCTGGCACAAGGGTTCACACCCCCTATAACTTCACGCATATTCCAATCGACCAAGCCTCCGGGCACCGAGACATAGGGTTGTTAATTCCTCCGCGAAGGGCCTGAACTCGTACATCCTGCGTGCGCAATCTCACCGTAGCTAGGATCTTGCCTCTACATTCTTACCCCCCTACTTTATTGTCAGACTTAGAACCACGACAATTGGCGCCCACCATGGGGCTGGTGTCTTAGCGACTTTTTCTGGTGAGGTTGCAATTTTCTCCGACTCTTTTCATCATGGTTTCTGGCGGAGGTCTGGCTGAGGGCCACGAGATTCGTCTCGGCACGCTCGTCATCATCGCCGACGACTCCGCCTGGCTTCAGGAAGCTCCTCTCGACGTCAAGGCGCTCCCTGTCCGTGGAGCGACACACTTTCGTGCATGCGTTCGCGGCGTCCTGCTGCGGCAGCCGTCGACCCAGTATTGGTAGGCTCCCGCGGTACCCTCGCTCCCTGCTGTACGCCGTTGCAAGAGATCCGGTCGGTCGCGGATTTAGCGGTGGGTGAAGCACGCGGTGGCACGCCAGTCGGCCACCCCTCAAGTCGCGGCAATTGAGCCCGACGAATCTCTCTACGGCCTATTCAATCGGCTCCATCGAGACCTTGTCCGAGTGTGACAGCAGTGACCCCACGGCAGAAGTCTTGATGGTCGACACGCCCTGCAGCCCACCTGGCATGCGTCGCAACGGCGGCAATGAGGGCGGTAGCGAGCCGTCGCGTATTCATGAAGAGTATCATCCTGAAACTCTCTCTTCTCAGTAGAGGGAGGAACTTCACCACCGCAATATGGAGGCCTTGCACACGCCCGTTGTTGGAGAGACCTCTAAGGCTCGGGCCTTGGAGGCAGTGCATTTAGCCACTTTGGCTAAGCGCACTCGACTAGAGAATCTTCAGCGTTCACTCGACGAGCATGCTCAGCGGCAAATCCCCGAGTCCATTCTACAACAGCGGCAATTATTTCCACCAGAACCACAAGTATACCGCACTCCGATTCCGAATCTTACTGCTGCGACTCGTATAGCAGAATCCATTCAGCCATCCCAGTCGGAAGCTGGAAGAGGTTTAATGCAGATCAGGGCGCTGCTCCGAGCAGCAGGAGAGCAGAACACAACAGTTTCCCAATCGCGCAAGAGGATACATAGCAGATTTGTGGTGGCTGATACCGTCCAGTCGGCCCACAGCCCAAGACCGCTTCCGCGGCTTGAGGGACGTGGGCATCATCAAGGGCAGTATTTGGGTCGGAATCATGAGCAACAAGATCATCGGCTCGACCGCGATGACCGCCGTCGAGTGCCTTCACCCCCTCTGAGGGGCGAATCATACGTGCCCCGACATTATGATTATAGGCGCCCGTACAGCGAAGAGAGGAGAAGGCTGGTCGACCCAAGAGAGCTAGGGTTTGACGCAAGGTCAATTTTGGTGCAAGGTCTAGTGGACAGGAACCGAGCACAAAGAGAAGGGCAGGACAGAGATCGCCCGACTGTAAATAGGGTCCACGTTTCTGGTCCGAGTATTTTAGTAGAGCCATCAGAGCTGTAGAGATCCCGCCCAACTTCAAGTTGGAAACTCGGGTCAGTAAGTTCACTAGAGAATCAAAGCCTGACACTTGGCTTGAATATTACCGAGTGGCTGTGCAGATCAGTGGAGGAAATGATGAAGTTGCCATGAAGCATCTTCCCCTGATGCTCGAAGGGTTAGCTGGAGCCTGGTTAGATCAGTTGGCTCCAGGCAGTATTTTCAGCTGGGAAGAGTTGGCCCGAGTGTTTGTTAGAACATTTGAGGGCACGTGCAAACGGCCAGCAGGATTGACTGAATTGCAGCACTGCGTGCAAAAGCCGAATGAAACTTTGAGGGATTACATCCAAAGATGGACCACTTTACACCACACTGTAGAGAATGTGTCTCATCATCAAGCAGTGTGCGCCTTCAAGGAGGGCGTTCGGTACTGGGAGCTCAACCTGAAATTCAGTCGGACAGGAGACATGTCTATGACTCGAATGATGGAGATAGCCACTCTTTACGCCAACGACGAAGAAGAAGACCGACTCCACAATGGCAAGAGTAAACCGGTAAGCCAGGACACCAGAGGAGGAAATTCCAATCGGAAGCAGAAGCGCAAAGCGGAGCCAGTAGCACCTGGAGAGGTTGTAGTGGCAACCCAAAGAAAGGCTAAAGGAAAGCTTAAAGGGCCCTAGACTCCTAAGAAGGTGAAAGATGCAGCCGGTAACGATGTGTTGGATTTACCATGTCACATTCACATCAAGAAGGATGAAGAGGGAAATCTCATCTGTCCTAAGCATACTACTCGGCAGTGTCGAGTCCTTATACAGCAGTTCAGGGAAAAGCAACCAAGTGAGAAGGAAAAAGAGTCTGATAAAGATGAGGACAAGGAAGAGGATGATGATGGTTTCCCAATATTAATTCCACTTTGGTGTTTTTGCTGATGTTGAAAGCAAAAGTTGACTGGAAGTCATCAACAGAGAAGTGAACATGGTTGCTCCGGCAACACCGATGTATCTGAAGTGGTCAAAGATCCCCATTACATTCGACCAGTCAGATCATCCGCCGCACGTTGCCACCCCTGGGAGGCAAGCATTGGTGGTCGACCCGGTCGTTGGAGGCACCCGATTGACTAAAGTTTTGATGGATGGTTGCAGCGGATTGAACATTGTATGCTGAGACCCTCTGTGGGATGGGCATTCCGATGTCCAAGCTCAGTGAGAGTAACATGCGGTTTCACAGAGTTATACCAGGGAAGAAGGAAGATTCACTCAGCCACATCACCCTTGATGTGGCTTTCGGTGATTCAAAGAATTCCGGAAGGAAAGGTTGATGTTTGAAGTCGTGGATTTTCATAGTGCCTATCATGCTATCTTGGGCAGGACTGCGTATGCCTGTTTCATGGCTCGACCATGTTATGTGTATCTCAAGCTCAAGATGCCTGGCCCTAGAGGCATGATTACAGTCATTGGTAATCGACAGCAAGCAGAAGAGTGCTTCCAGAAGGGCTCAAAGATTGCCGATGAACATATGGCAGCAATTGAAATGGAGGAATACAAGAAGACAGCAGATCCGAGTGATTTGTTGAGAGCTCAAAATCCTACTTCAGAGTCTACATTTAAGTCGACTGGTGAAACAAAGTCAGTTCATATTCAACCGACTGACCCCAATGCTGCTCCGACTCATATATCAACAACACTCGACAGCAAATAGGAAGAAGCGCTCATCCAGTTCCTCCGTGAGAATTGGGACATCTTTGCATGGAAACCTTCTCAGATGCCAGGTATACCCAGGGATCTGGCTGAGCACTGTTTGCGAGTCGACCCGAAAGTTAAACTTGTGAAAGAGTATCTCCGATGGTCCGCCGTGGAAAAGCGAAAGGCGATTGGCGAAGAAGTGGCTCGGCTTTTGGCAGCCGAGTTCATCCGAGAGATTTACCACTCCGAGTGGCTCGTCAATGTCGTCATGGTTCCCAAGAAATATGATTCACTCTGTATGTGCATTGACTTCAAGCACATCAATCGGGCATGCCCGAAGGATCATTTTCCTCTACCCCGTATCGATCAAATAGTCAGCTCGACTGCGGGATGTGAACGACTGTCCTTTCTGGACGCATATTCTGGGTATCATCAGATCCGACTGTATGAGCCCGACGAAATAAAGACAACCTTTATCACCCCATTTGGGTGCTTTTGCTATCTTACCATGCCCTTTGGTCTCAAGAATGCTGGCACCACATTCATGCGCATGATACAGAAGTGCCTGCTCACTCAAATCAGTCGGAATGTGGAGGCGTACATGGATGACATCGTGGTTAAGTCACGTAAAGGTTCTAACCTACTGACTGACCTCGCTGAAATCTTTGCCAATGTTAGAAGATATGATATCAAGCTTAACCCGTCAAAGTGAAGATTTGGAGTTCCAGGTGGCAAGTTACCCGGTTTCCTTGTTTCCGAACAAGGAATCGACGCGAACCCAGAGAAAGTCGGTGCAATACTCCGAATGAAGCGCCCCGTGCGCATACACGACGTTCAGAAGCTTACTGGCTATTTGGCTGCCTTGAGTCGGTTCATCTCTCGTCTCGGTGAAAAGGCATTACCTCTTTATCAATTGATGAAGAAATCTGATAAGTTCGAGTGGACTCCTGAAGCTGACGCAGCGTTTGCAGAGCTCAAAACCCTTCTTTCCACCCAGCCGGTGCTCGCTGCTCCAGTTAGCAAGGAGCCTTTGTTGCTTTATATTGCATCCACTAGACAAGTTGTCAGTACAGTACTCACGGTCGAGCGGGAAGAAAAAGGTAAAAACCCTAAAGTTCAGCGGCCAGTGTACTATATTTCTGAATAACTCCATCCAAGCAGAGGTATCCGCATTACCAAAAGTTGGTCTATGGAATTTACTTGACTGCGAAGAAGGTGGCACATTATTTCTCAGATCATTCCATCACAGTCGTCAGCGACGCTCCATTGTCAGAAATTCTGAACAACAGAGATGCAACTGGTCGAGTGGCAAAGTGGGCAATTGAACTCCTTTCGTTGGATATCAAGTTTGAGGCAAAGAAAGCAATCAAATCCCAAGCAATAGCAGATTTCCTCGTCGAGTGGATTGAACAGCAACAACCGACTCAAGTCCAGTCAGAACATTGGACTATGTTCTTTGATGGGTCCAAAATGTTGAGCGGTTCTGGTGCTTGAGTTGTTCTGGTATCCCCGCGAGGTGATAAACTTAGCTATGTCCTTTGGATTCACTTTGATTCCTCCAACAATGAGGCTGAGTACGAAGCTCTTTTGTATGGGTTGTGAATGGCCATTTCACTCGGCGTCCGTCGCCTAATGGTCTTCGGCGACTCGAATTTGGTGGTTAATCAAGTGATGAAAGAGTGGGATGTCAGAAGCCCGGCTATGACTGGCTATTGCAATGCAGTTAGAAAGTTAGAAAAGAAGTTTGAAGGTTTAGAGCTCCACCATATTCCCCGATTGAAGAACCAGGAAGCAGATGACCTGGCTAAGATAGGTTCTAAGCGAGGGTCCATTCCCAGCAATGTGTTCTTAGAGTATCTTCACACACCATCAGTCCAGGAAGATCCCTTCACGGAAGAGCCCCCACAACCTAAGAGTTCCACTGATCCGACTAAAGGTGAAGTCCTAGTTTTGGTCGACCTAGTCATGGAAGTTTTGGTCGTTATTCCTGATTGTACTGTACTGTACATCGCATATATTCTCAGGAAAGAGCTTCCAGAAGACGAAGATGAAGCACAACAGATCGTCCGTCGATCCAAAGCCTTCACAGTGATAAGCGGTCACCTGTATAGAGAAAGTGTGACTGGAGTTGCTCAACGATGCATTACCCCAGAAGAAGGTCGAATGATCCTCAATGATACACTACAAAAAAATACACTTCCGTCATGATACGTGTTTGTCATAGTACGTCGCGTTTTTAGTCATACATGTGCTGTCGTAGAAGTGTTCCATGACATTACCAAAATTATCATCAAGGAAGTGTCCACTTCCATGACGATAAATCGCGCGTCACAGAAGTGCTTTCGTCAAGGGTGACCGACACGTGGCATCCACCATGACGGTACGCCATTAACCTATCGGGTCGGATTTTGAATCTGATAACCCATTAACAGCCCTGACCAATGGGAAATTTCCACGTGTAAAATTCTGATTGGCTGAAGGAAACACGTGTTGCCTCACCGTTGGGACAGATGTCATCCACTCATTGGACAGGAGGCGCCTATGATAGGTCGACACGTGGCACGGCCCAACAGTGGCCCATTCCGGTGAAAAAGGCCGGCCTAGTAAAAATTAGCAGGCCGGCCCATATAAGGCCTACTTGTGTCAGGTCCATTTAAGCCCACGACCCATACGAGATGTGCCAATTCGGCCCGTCAATGGCCCGTTAAAGATTTGACACCATTGCAGCCCATCGTCTGTTCGAGCCCGTTAACAGCCCGCTACATATTTGGGCTCAATACCGGTCCGATGAGATTTTGGCCTGTTAAAGGCCCATTTAATGGATGGGCCAATTTTCAGGATGTACATCTTTCAGCCTTTTAGTGACCCATTTAAATGTTGGGCTAATTTCCGGCCCGGTGTGTCTTTCAGCCTGTTGACGGCCCATAAATCTGATGGGCCATTTGTAGTCGGACCTGTGTTTCGGCTTTTTAGCGGCCCATTTAAGTGTTGGGCCAATTTCTGGCCCGGTGTCACTTTCAGCCTATTGACGGCCCATAAATCAGTTGGGCCATTTGTAGTCGGACCTGAGTTTTGGCCTTTTAGCGACCCATTTAAGTGTTGGGCCAATTCCCGGCCCTGTGTGCCTTTCGGCCTGTTAACGGACCATAAATGAGTTGGGCCATTTGTAGTCAGACCTTAGTTTTGGCCTTTTAACGGCCCATGCCCTTCATGGTCCAATACCAGCCCGGTTTCTCTTTTGGCCTGCTAAAGGCCCACAACACAGTTGGGCCATTTACAATACGACCTAACTTTCGGCCTCTTAGCGGCCCATGCTCTTCATGGTCCAGTACAAGCCCGCTGTCTCTTTCGGCCTGCTAAAGGCCTACAGTATAGTTGGGCCAAATGTAGCCCAAAATTAGTAACGGCCTGTTAACGACCCAGGAGGTAAGAGGGCCGACCATTAACTTTCGTCCTAGTAACACCCATTAACTTAATGTGCCCACTAAAGTTCATTCATGTCTTTAGGCTAAATTAGATAATTTGAGCCCATTACGACGAGCAATTATGCACAGGACCAAAACCGATCAAGCAAAGGTACGACATACAGGGAATAACGTTGCGCATCCAGCATATATTACAGGAAATTACATCCACTGGGCAATCAAAGATTGATGCCAGTGCAAATAAATGAGAAGAACCTAACCATCTACAATGTAACAATCTGCAACCTTAGCACAGATGACGCCCATAAGCATGTGGGCAAGTTATTGCTGCTTTGCTACACTGTCTCTGAAAACATTGATCAGTTGTTGTGTCGCATGACTCTGCACCTCTGATTCATCCACCATTTACATCATTGCTTCAGCCATTAATTGGTTCACAAACATACATTTATTCCATTGCATTCGAGACAGAGGATACTGAACAGATTCAGATGGCAATTTTGGCAAGCTTGTATTATTGATAGTGGAGGGTGTCTCAACCACTGCATCATAACATAAATTAGGATGGGAACCAAACAGATTAATCATGAGTTATTGCCATATTACCTGGCCTAGATTTACTGGAAAGAAACAATGGGGTTCCCTTGCTGTTTTCAGAGTTTGTCTTCTTATCTTCAGCAGCCTGCACAAAATTAACACACTAGCATTGCTATCATTGGCCACGTCAGATAATAGGAAAGCAACATTGACACAATGAACGTTTGGTCAACTAGCCTACACCAAATTAACACAATATGGCACAGCTATCATCAGCCAGGTAAGGTAATACGAAAGCAACATTGACACAATGAATGAATGGGCAACCGGAGAAGCACTACAATTCAGTAATGTGCGTGATATGAGATAGTACATTCATGCAGCTCAGTATGCAAAACTAACAGGTAGTTTTCCTTACAAAAATAAACATTGGCGCCTTTAACATTTTGCTACAACTAATTTTAGATAAGATAAAGGTTAGATTCACGCCGATTAACAAAATACATGCTGATGTAAAAATATAGTGATATACAACAAGTACTTACATCAGCATTGGAGCACAGAGAATTCCCGCAAGATATTTTCCTCGAATACGATCCCAATGGAGGAAGTCTTGTATCGTTTAACCTTATTTTCTAAAAGATAGATGGGTAAGAAACATGTAGAAAATATGATCAGAATGTTATAAAATTTCATGATGCGAGGATACGCACATGCTTCTTAGAATGGAGTTGACATTCTTTTGCTGGACTGGAGCGGACTAGTTCTTTGGCCACTGGAATCTGCTTATTATCAGTGGGAGTTGGGTTTCTCTGTGCTGGAGCAGTATCTATGAAAAATGGAGTTGGTTTATTATCTCCTTGCGTTTGGATCTTTTGCAAAGACCTGGTTTGTAACCCTTCAGATTCTAGCATAGTCGTCTTCCCCTTGCATGCCTTATATAGAAGAATGGTGATTCAGTTATAAAACATGCTACAGCAGAGATGGAATAGGTACTGAAGAATAGAAAGGCATGACATATTGACATGTATTCCCTCCATCCAGAAATAAATGGATGGGTCTAGGCGTATTTTAGTTCTAGATACATCCAGTTTTATCCATTTCTGCGACATTTAATCCGGACGGAGGGAGTATGATGTAAGAGCTAGGGATACGACAGGACAACACAGTAAAAAAAACACTGAAAAACCCACAGCAGAACCAAAGTATTCAAACCCACTGATATGAGATAGTACACTCATGCAGCTCAGGATGCAAAACTACCAGGCAGTTTTCCTTGCAAAAATCAACATTATGGCCTTTAATCATACATTTTGCTACAACTAAATTTAGATCAGATAAATGTTGGATTCACGCCAATTAACAAAATACATGCTGATGTAAAAATATAGTGATATGCAACAGGTACTTACATCTACATTGGAGCACAGAGAATTCCTGCAAGAATCTTTCCTCATAAACGATACCATTGCAAAAATTCTTCTACCTATTAAGCTTATTTTCTAAAAGAGAGATGGGTAAGAAACATGTAGAAAATATGATCAGCATGCTATAAAATTTAATGATGCAAGGATACACACACGCTTCTTAGAATTGAGTTGACATATTTTCGCTGGACTGGAGCGGACTAATTCTTTGGCCACTGGAATTTGCTTATTACCAGTAGGAGTTAGGTTTCTCTGTGCTGGAGCAGTATCTATAAAAACTGGAGTTGGTTTATTATCTCCTAGCGTTTGGACCTTTTGCAAAGGCCTTGTTTGTAACCCTTCAGATTCTAACATAGTCGTCTTCCCCTTGCATGCCTTGTATAGAAGAATGGTCCTTTAATTATAAAACATGCGACAGCAGAGAGATGGAATAGGTACTGAAGAATAGAAAGGCATGACATATTGACATGTATTCCCTCCATCCGGAAAAAATATATGGGTCTAGGCGTATTTCAGTTCTAGATACATCCTTTTTTATCCATTTCAGCAACATGTAATTCGGACGGAGGGAGTATGGTCCAAGAGCTAGGGATACGACAGGACAACACAGCAAAAAAACACTAGTTGAATGTAAAATTGTATGCTAGCAGAATACATACAGAAATAACTAAGGCAACATACACGTGTATGATTGGGAAAATAAGATGGCATTGCAACAGAGCACTAAAACAACACTTCAATGTAGAAAAACATGGTATGGTAGACAGATGAAGTACATACTGATGAATAACAATGCATAAGATATTCAGAAGCATGATGTCCAAATTAAGCAGATGGCATTGCGATAGAGTAGAATGACAGTACTTGAATTTGAAAACATGTTATCATGAATGGAATAGGTACTGAAAAACAGGAAGGCATGACATATTGACATGCATGATCAGCATGCTAAGCACATGGCATTGCAACAGAGTAGATACACTCCAGGACATTATATGCATGATGTACCCATATCACAGGCCAAGTTAGAGCAAGGACCTTGTGGGGTGAAGAGGATTCATCATCTTTTTGCAAGTCTTCTGAAGAACTGCCTTTACATGTTCCATCATATTGGGTCTCATTGACATCAAGTTTATTGGCCTTTACATTGCTTCGTGAGGTTCTTGTGGATATATCAGTGTGTGCAATTATATCTGACATGCATGGAAGACAACTAGTAGTTAGATCTATGTAATGAGTGCCTGTAGGAGACGACATAAATAGTAGGACTGGGGTTAACTAGCAGCAACAGGTCTCATAAACTAAAGGGAGAACATAGATGAAAGCTACAGCATATGTATCGTTTGTACTCAATATTAACTAGATGGCACACAAAAGTATTGAAGAACAACATCGGTAATACTAGAAGTGGTATAATACTATAATCACCAGCCTGTGGGATAGCATTGGCTGATGGATGATAACTATGGAACAATGTTACCTAAAGAACAAGTATCTTAGCTGAACTATGGAACATCGTTAACTCCTGAACAAGACCCGTAAGAGATCAGCATGAATATACAATGAAATGTGATGATCTATTTTCCATGCTTAGATGAATAACAAAGCCATAAATGTTGCACACAAGTAAGATGAGGGTACAACCTATCTGGCTGCCATCCATAGGAGTGAGCATCATGTGCTGACTTGTCGATGGCCCTGCAGTTGTTGTGGCTGTCCATGTCGGGCACGCGCATTCGATGCAGGGAACTGTTGAGTGGGCACTATAGCTCCCTTCTGGTGTATGCTTCCCTTGTTGGAGCAGCTGCGGTGAGTCAGAAGACAGTGTGTCTAAAGATGCAGATAACGCATAATGTTAAAAACGACATATCTCTTCGATCTGAAGAAATACACTAAGAGGTCAACAGCAAGGTACGAGAGTGGTCACACGTCTGTTGACTGAAGACTAAATTGGGGTCACATGATTTTATTTTATTTTGGTACTGTCCGATCTACGCCGGATGGCTAGCCGTCTTGTGCCTCCCGACTGACACTGTTCGAATCTTCCCCGAAGAGCCAGCGACCGGCAGAGCAGCCTGCCTCTGCCATCCGTGGCCCCGGCCAAAACCGCGCCCCCCCGCCCCACCGCACTGCCGTGGTTGCGCCGCCCCCGGGCCAATCCACAAAGACTCCCCGCCATCCAGATCCGGCGGCGGCAGTACCTTCAACCCACGCAAGTCTAAAAGATAGCCATCTAAGCGTTGCTTCCACGGCGAACTTGCGGCCCCGCACCCTTACGTTAGACACCAGCCAACCGGCAGCCTAGGAGCTCCGCCTCCTCGAGGGGTGCTGCTTCCCATTGGGAATCGATTGGCCTAGAATAAAAATTCAGACAACTGATGCCTAAATAAAGTGATTTGAGATGAGGGTGTGACCTATCTGGCAGCATGGTGAAGTAGGCAGGTCCAGCTGCCGAGTCGGTGAGGCCGGCGCGGTTGCGGTGGCGACCGGTGGCAGGGAAAGAGTGATGTCACGACGGTCGACGGCTACGCGGAAGCAGTGTCAGGACTCTGGACGGATCCGAAGTTGGAGCCGCTCCGGCGTCGTGAACAACGGCAGGGGTGAATCGGCTCCGATACGGTTCACGCGGCCGTCGTTGAGGCAGCACCAGCAGAACGGAGTAAGAGGCACACAGCCTAGTGCACAACGGCAAATGGACAACGTCTCGGCATTAGGGAGGAGGGCAGCTGTGAAATTGGTGCGGTGGGGACGCCATGGAGGTGGGGCTGAGGTTTCGCGGCTCGGGAGAAGGGAGCTTCCCGGGGAGAAGGTGATTTGGCGCCCACGAGGTATG
>NC_057800.1:23630261-23631254 GCF_018294505.1 Triticum aestivum | reverse complement strand
TCTACCCTTACCTATAGGCTTCTCGGCTTGGGTCTGTGTACTGAGGGTCGGGGATAGTAGAGTAACTTTGCTTCTCCCCAAATAGTGGGCGGGAGCGATTTTGGGCGAGGAGGGCGTGTTTTGAACTATAGTGGGCGCGAGCGATTTTGGGCGAGGAGAGTGTGTTTTGAAATAGTGGGCGCGAGCTATTTTGGGCGAGGAGAGCGTGTTTTGCCGACCATGGTTTATGAATTATTCGGCACATGTCATTTCGGCTGAGGAGAAGGCGCGCTTGGATGAAGTTACGAACCTACCCTCGATGTACAATGGGCCAATTGATACGTGTCCAACATAGGACGGTAATTTCGCGTTTCCCATTTATTTGCTTGGGCGAATTCCAGTGAGCAGAGAGGATGTTTAACGATTCGTTCAAATTTTGGGAGAACGAGCATCCACGTCTACCTTACCAAGTCGATTCGGATCAAATTTTGAAATATTAGCTTGCCACTTCTTTTTTAGATGGAGAGATGATGCTCGGGAGTAATGTGTTTTTACATGCTCGTTGCTAGCGATTTACTATATGACAAATAGGTGACCCACTCAAAAACGCGAATCAAACCCAAAATGAAATATCTCGATTCAATGAAATAGCTCGTTCAGTAGGTCAAAATAGTGAACTAAATCCAAAATTGAACACCTCAATCGAGTAGCATGTTGTATAGTATTATAGTACTCCATGAACATGTTGAAAGTCAAATTAATGAACTTCTTTGATATACGCATATATCCGTTCATGTGTGGTTTGCAGACAACATGTTCTCCAATTTAAATATTTGAATGCAAGTTTATATCGAAACATGGTTTATATCAGTCTTTGATGCATAAAACGCGACCTCCCCCTCTCCCGGACTCCTGTTCTCTGTCTCTCTCTCTCTCGCCGACAATCTTCAATTCTGTCACACGCATCCTACACAAAAACCTTGTTGGTCCCTCTCCTTTCATCTCCATCTCTCT